>NW_027466122.1:90000-135000 GCF_046127955.1 Nelusetta ayraudi | reverse complement strand
AAGCTTTGCTTCAACACTGAATATGGAACAAGTCAGTCGCACAGGCGTGAAGGCTGATACGATCAAAGTGGAGCGGAGAAACCCCGCATTGCCCCCTAGTGGCTGGCTGCAGGATAGGTCAGGACTCCTGGCCCCTGCTGGTATTGGGCAGTTAAACAGGAAAAAAACAGCGCCTTAGGTGAGTTTTCAGGAGTGTTTAAGTTTGTTTCCTCGATGATTTGGCGCCTCAGAAATTTGTAGATTAGATACCATGACACCTTGCATGGTGCCATGCACCATGCATTACTTTTGCATAACTGCCCCTTTGTTCAAATTTATAGCGTAAACATTTAAACCTTGTGATGCAGCTGGATGACTGTGTGATGTACCCATCTTCTCACCTTTTTCGTCACAGCCCTTCGTCACCCAAAGCAACCTTCTCCAAGTTTTTGTTTTGCTTTGTGCTGTTTTTTCCTTCTTTCTGAACTTGCATTTCTTTGGGCTTTTTTGCAGATGAAAACTTGCTCTCCATTATTGACAACGTGAGATTCATTTCATTTGTTTCCCACTGATACTGTATATTCCATTTGGTTTTTGCTTTGTCTTGAATGTGTTGCCTATGAGTTGTGTTGCGTATGAATCTAAATAATCGCTCCTCTACGCTGCAGATGACGTGCGTGCAGACTGTTCTTTCCACACGTGAGCAGTCTGAACTTCAGCTCTCAAGTCTGACACCACCACCCAGCATGGACCGCTGCAAAGTGTGAAATAAATAGAGCTTTCAGTCACTTTAAAAGGCCGAAACAAAGCGGGCTTACCGTGTCAAAGTTGAACCGGGAGCGAGAAAAAAGAGAGAGAGAGAGAGAGAGAAATGCCACAAAGACAGGAAATGGAAGTTGGCATTTACAGGCCGGCGTATTGAGCGCTGGCATTCAGTGGCCGCTTTCGGCGGCGGCTCAGAGTGACGGCTGCACAAGTGATGGAGGGAAGAATTAGAGGCTCCCAGCTTGGCGCCTCGTCCCCCGGCAGCGAGGACGAATAAATCACGCCGCCGCCGCCGCCGTAAACGACACGAGCTTGTCATCGAGGTGAACACGTTGCCTCCTGTCATGTGAATTTAATCTGGGTTTTTTTTCCTGTTTTTTTCTCACTGTTATTATTTTCGTGCTGCCCCCTCTAAAAGCGATGCAGCGCCGCGAGGGAGCGGCAACAATGATCCCTCCTCCCGGCTGCTGCCGTCACAGCGCCGCCTCCCGCCAGGCGCCTCTGTGTGCCTCAACCTGCTTTAAATTCAAACATTCTTCCTCGACATACTGGACGCTTTTGTCAGATTGGGAATCAAACGCTGATCGATTTGTGTGCGCTTGTGTGTTTGCTCCAAAATGGACTTGGAAAACATAAGGGAAAAAAAAATGAACCCGGTCTTCAATGGTTTGTGTGTTTTCTCTATTTTCTATGTAATAAAACAAATACAATATGTACTATCATAGTTATATTACTAAGCAGTTCTTCAGGGTCCCATTTTATACCTAATTTCAGATTTGTTTTCCCCCCTAGACTGTAGAATATCAACCAGCGGAGAATTAACTCTAATTTCCATGGTTTTATTGCAAAGCCAAAGAATTTTGTGCTCATCTCAGATCTGAGAAATAAAAATGTGTTCTATGTTTCAAGACAAACATTTATTATTTTAAATGTATCAAACAAAGAATGATGACTAATGTCATGACTAATGCCAAATGTTAAGGTCTGTAAATGATGGCTAAGTCTGCAACAGTATTATGTTGCTGCTTGTATTTGTTTTAATGTGTTTATACTTTATCGCAGTTCTTCAAAGTTTGTCAGTTGACTTGGAGCCCTCCTGATGTGATCTTCTGAACAGAAGGTGTAATGTATTTTTTAAATGGAGGGTGAGAAGCCCAAGTGTTCAAGGCTGCAGTCAAGTTCAGCGAGGCCCCAGGGCGACAAATTCTTCAAGGCCTTAACTGCCCTCCTGCATCAGCACGTCTCCTCGTCAGCATACAATGATGCATCATTCATAAGTGCTGCTGCTGCTCTTAATGAGTGTTACCAAGTAATCATATAAAGGGCAATATTTTAAAAAATAAAACTTTTATTGGCCACCCGAAGCTTTTCGACATGCCGTTATGCATCCCTCTGGGACACAGCGATGATTTCTCGAGGTTGACCCGGCTTGCACTCAGTTCATGCACCTCTTCATCTTCAGAACTAATGGAAATCACCCCTTTGTGACGTCACAGAGGGCCGATACTGTGTGGGTTTTATGTTATTTGTTTGTTTTGTTTTGTTTTGTTTTTTTAGAAATTGTGGATATGATTTCCAACTCTCAACCCCGGCCGCTGCCGCCACAAACTCAATTTATGATTGATATCGAACCATATTTATCACTCTTATAACATGACAACTAACCTCGGCTGACTTTGATAACTCTGCGTGGGACTCATGACTAGGTTTGCGTTTTTCAGTGCGAGTGTGGCCATGGATGTGTGTCTGTGTGTGTGTGTGTGTGTAAGACTGAGCATGACTTTCAGAGCATCTGCTAGGTGCGGACATAGCAGGGGGGCACAGGTGGTATATTGTTTGTGTGCGTGATCACACACACACACACACACACACACACACACACACACACACAAGCTGATGAAGCTCACAGATGCTGACCTTGTGCGAGGCCAGGCAGGCTCCTGGACTGTCAGCACTAGTCACACACACACACACACACGCAAACTCATACACTGAGACGAGGTGGCCATTTACTGGGGACTTGTCAGAGGCTGCCATCCTTCCCAGTGGGGGTATGTGCACGCTGCTGGTGCGGGAGCGGGACATGGAGGTGGGAGCGTTGATGAATAATGCTGCAGCTAATGAGATGGGTGACGATGGGGACAGAGACAAGCATCCAGCGGCCAGAAGCTGTGAGTGTGTGTGTCAGCCGCCGTCTGGTGACTCCCCCAATATTCCCAGCTATCAGCGGAGGGATGAGGTTTGCAGAGATAAGCACTTGGGGTAAAAATCTCCATATGTTTTCACTTTTGAAGACCAAGTCAAAGCTGGCGGAGCCCAGAAGTCATCAGAGAAAACCACAATGTTTTGAACAGGGAAAAAAAACAAAACCAACACAATACAGACTGATCCATGGTACATTCTTAACTTAAATCATGTGAATTTCCCATAAAGAATCCTGCTTTAGTCTCCATCAGCCACTGCTGAGGTACAAAAGTACAGATGACTTGTGTAGTGTCTCAGTGCCATTATTTTGATGTCTTTTTTGATGTATTCTCCACCCACGTTCTGTGATTGGCACACACAACAGAGTTCATGTTCACTCTCTGTGTGAAAACACAATCATAAGTTAAACAATACAAGCAAATAAAAATTGAAAAAAACAAAAATGAAACGCTATTTGAAAAACTATTTGCATGAAGAAAGAGCGTCCACTCCACCTAAAATGGAACCAATGTTCTGTTCAGACTCGATTGAACCGCAGCCCATTGAACAGCAAACTGAGGTTTTAACCTTGGTTTACCTCTGGATACTGCATGCGCGATACACGCTGGAAGATAACTGAAACGCACATCCGGCACCGCGGAGACTTTTCAAGCCACTAAACATGAGAGCGCAACGTCGTCGCTAGCGAGTGTTTTTTACGCGGCTGAAATTAAGAATTCATTATGTGTTCAACGACTTAACTGTGGCCCCAGAGACATGATCATGTTGGCGACCTTTCCTACTCCGATACATATCAGTTATTCAATTACAGGCCCACTTTATTGCCTTCCGCGAGTATCAGCGCGCCGCTAACAGACCGGCACGCCGACGGTGTGTTGTGAATGCACGTTGTGTGACAGTAATTCCAGTTTGAATCGATGACCTTTGTCTATAATGCGAGGAGGGAGACGGGGGGGAGGTTGACCTCCGCTGACCTCCGTCCCCGCAGCTCGCCGGACACGGTGTCTCAGCTAAAAGCCCCTTTACATGGCAGGAGCACCTGACATTAATTTTACGATCTTCAATCCAAACCAGGCGTATTAATTATGCTCGTCGGTTACAGGCGGGATTACAGCGTGTCAAGAGTGGAAGTGGCAGTAAAATTTGCCTTTGGAAGATGAATTTGCCAGGGTCAGCTTGTAACACTGGCTGACCGTAAAAAACATGCAAGTTTATAAAAGGCACGGCTCGTCCTGCTGGAATGTAAAAGGTCTTCCCTCTATAGTCTGCTTTTATCGAGTGGACGTTTCATTTAAAGGGACAGTTCACTTCGAATTAGAGCGCCTGGGGATATATTCTTCCTTTGAGCTGCACAGAAGTAAATTAAAGTAAAGTCAACTGAACTCTGCAATGGCCAAGGACAGAAATGTGGAGAAAAAATATGTATAGAATGACTAAATTCCCGGCAGGTTGCAATTCTTTATGCTTCATTCCGGGCGTCGCAGGTCATCTTCGCAATGAAAAGAAACCCTGACCGGTTCATCAACTGCAAATCAGCTGGCACGGGAGTGGGCAAACTTTTTTGACTGGTGGGGAACACAGCGGGTTCTAAAATTTGACAGAGGGGCCAGAACAGGAGCAGGTGGATGGAGTGTTTTGGTGACCCACCTCATAGGAGGGGGAAATAATATGTCATGGGATATGTAGAAAACATGTGGTTCAATATCCACTGAAAAAGAACAACAGCATTTCAACAAAATCAGTGTCTTTGAAGCCCCACGATGTTTAGATCTTTATTGAAATGACCCTTGAAACGCTGAAAAAATGGATAAAATACAACTATTTTATAACTTACTCTATCCACTCTGTCCAAGCTCTCATTATGCTTTGTACAGTATGCTCGATATGCATGATACTGCCGCAGTCTCTGTGTCCCCGGCAGGTGATGACCACTGCGCCAGGAGCTGGATTGTGCTGTCCTGGGGGTCTTGGTGTCATCGCTTCATCCCACCACCACTCTTAGGACCTGGACTTGTCCTATCGGCAGATTGTCCATCGAGCTAGGCTCTTGCCTCCCAAAGCATGGACACTTACACTTACATTCCACATGGACAGCAGCCTTGAATTATTTCCTATTCTTTGTGTTTAATATCCGTTTTGCCTGGTTGGTGTATCTGTTTTTCACTCTGTCCTGTCTGCCACCCTGGCTCACTCTGCTCCTTTCTCTCTTTCTCTCCTCTATCTTTCTACTTCACCCCAACTACTCATAGGCAGATGATGGCCCTCTGGAGTCTGGTTCTGCCCTAGGTTTCTTCCCACAGGGGAGTTTTTCCCAGCCACTGTCGCATCTTGCTTGCTCCGGGGGCCCGGTTGGTTCTCTCTGATTGTAAGAAGCGCTTTGAGACGCCTTTGGTTGTGATTTAGCGCTAAAAGTGTATTATTATCATTATTATTATTATTATTATTAACATAATTTCTTCAAGTTTGGCGGGCCGGATTAAAAAGCTTAACGGGCCTCATATGGCCCCCGGGCCATAGTTTGCCCATGTCTGAGCTAGGCCTCTCTGAATTTGACTGACGGCGGCTGCTAAAGTGCTCCTGCTGCTCAGCGATACAGGAAGCGGTCGGGGACATTTCACTGACTGAAAGCTGCTGTAAACCGTATTTCATCCGTGTTCTGCCGCGTCCGGGCGCCGAGTGTTACTTCCTCAGCAAAAAAAATATGTGACGCACAGGAGGGCCGGCTGCAGCAAAGGATTTTGGCAGGACTTATTTAGCCAATAGCAATCATTGCAATATGCAGTAATCGCTCCAGATATCGATCGGGGAGATCAGCTCCGGGAGGCTGCCGCTGCAGCCCTGCTGGCTGACGGAGCTCTGATGTGGGCGAAACTCCTCCGTCAGGGGCAGCACGGGCTGAGAGGCACACTCCCGAACAAGCGCTTTCTTTAAAAATGTCCGCAGAAAGAAACAAGCAGGCAAAAACAACAACAGCAAAACAACAAACAATTGATTTAATGCTCTGATGGCCTCTGGCAAGACATTTGAACATTTCTCTGCAGGAATAATCCGCTTCTGTTTTGGCTGCTCCCAGGCTCCTGCATTCACTTACATTTATTCTCTGAGGAAAACAGCAACACTTCTCGGACATACTGTCTATAAACAAAGCAAAGCAATGTTGTCTGAGCCCAGGGTCACACTTTCCTGGAGAAATGGTCCCCTGTCTGCACAAATTGATATTGAGACCAGCGGGAAAAGCCACTGCAGGTCAACCTTGAGCCTCCACCAAGAGGGAGTGGGGGGGGGGGGGGAAAGAGACCCTCGGAAGGAGATGAAACAGATTGAAATTGATTTTATGTAGTATTATGACTGGTTGCTCCTTCTCAGTTTGAAACTTCTGCTGCGGGTCCAGAGCTCAGCGGGTGACTGTGAATTCTAATGTGAACTAAGAGGCAATCTACAGGTCTGATAGATGATGCTCAGGGCAATTTGTCAAGATCATGCATTTTCTAAAACAACCACTAGAGGCAGACGCCAAACTCAACCTTGATTGTTCCAGCTGTGGGTCATTAGAGGTTTTCCCCTCCTGCTGGGTGGCTGGTGTGTTTGTTTTGTGCGCGCTATTATGCTCGAGGTATTCCTCCCACTGATTGGCCCCTGTCAACACCTGAGAAGATCCCCGTTGGCTGATTGGGCAGGGCCCGGCCAATCAGAGAGTGACGGCCCGGGCTCCAGGTTTAAAAGGCTGGAGCACCGTGCAGACACTGTCAGACATCCTCGATGGTCAGCTGCAAAACACTCTGTGAACGCTGTGTTGGTCTGTGAAGTACGCCTGTGTTTGAATCCAAATGTGGGCCATAGGGCTGAATGACAGATTTTGTTTACAAACTGAACATTTCTGGTTTTCATTAGAGAAGCTTTTTTGGGGGGTTAGAGAGTAGATTTGTGTTGACTTCCCACATCTTTAGAAATAGCCGTATAAATTGCTGTGTTTTACTTCCCTTTTCCCTCCACAAGCTGGGTATGTAATATTGTTAAGGATATGAACATTTTTGCAACAAAACCAGTTCACATAATAATATAATATTAATAGATAGTTCAAGATTGTCGGTTTTCATTTCTTTATCATAAAAATATAATAATGTGTTTTGTATGAAAAAATTGTTGAAGCGGATTTTCTGTCAATCATGGACTGTGGTGATGTCATCTACAGACATGCATCTGCCGCTGCATTAAAGCCTTCGGATACCGTTTATCATTCTGCACTCCGTTTTATCACTGGTGATAGCTATATGACACGTCATTGCATTTTATACACGATAAAGTTGGCTGGCCCTTCTCTCACTGAAAGACCCAACAATCGCTGGGTTCTGTTTATCTCTAAAGCACTTACCAGACAGCTATCACATATCACATCTCTGTTACACTTAAACTCTGGTTCTTTTTCTACACACTGACGTGAGAGATGGTTGTCCAGGTTTCACATGCCTTAGAAAAAACTACTTTTAGTGTCAGTGCTGCAAACTCCTGGAATGTCTTGCAGCACGACCTGAATTTAAGCACCTTTATCCCTTACAGACATGTTAGAAACAGTATTGTTTTTAATATTTGAATTCCTGTGCTATTTTATTTTTCTAATTTACAACACATACCGTTTGTTAATTTGATATGTACTCTTGGCATCAATGCAAATGAGGGTCGCCCTCAATGATCCTTCCGAGAACTTTGAGTTAAGGTTGATGATGATAAATGTCAGACTGCTTAAATTTCCACTGTCGGTTGTATCATCCAGTGTACAAGCGAGATGATGCTTTTGTCCACAGGATTCTATGAAATCTGTTCCAGTTCTGCACTGGCATAAGTAGCATTAATGGCCATCAGCCTGCATGATTGATGATGATCAAAAATACAGTCGGAGGAAAGACGGTCAACGTGTTCTCTGTCTCCTGCGGCACTGGAATGAATTCTGAGTTTTCTTTACGCAACGCGTTGGACCGAATGTTCCCCACGTCTGCTGGATTTATTTCACAAAATCATATGGGAAAAGAGCCTTGAGAAAACATTTAGTCTGGGGGGATGGGGTGAGAGAGGCCTCTTGAGGAGAAACTTGAACACTGGCTGGATGAAATAATACAGAAGAAGTCCTTGTTTTCACCATCAGTTGGTTTTGTGCACATATTTATATCTTCAGCGTGGATTATTTTGTTGGGTCGGCGAGTTTATGCGCCGCGGTGATTGTGTAATAATTGCCGTCGTGGCAACACAGTAAGCACCAGAGAGTGTAACCTCTCCATCTGACTCAAGTGTCTTAGGTTTGATCCGCCTTCGCTGTCTGAGCTGCAATCACAGGAAATGACAGGTTTTGGGGGATTGACAACCTGTAAATCCCTCTGGATAATCCGACGAGTCTGAATCTTCCACTTTGTTTTTTATCGTCGCATCTCTGATTACCCTGGGTGGCGCGGCTGTCAAATCGGCAGACTGGGAGACTGCCGGCGCTCCGCAGTGATTAACAGCTGCCGCACTTATACTTGATAGAAGCGACTATTTTTGCTGTTCACTTGCGCTTCATCTTCATCAAACACATTGAGACGTGTTTCCCACAGCGTGCACCCCCTCTCCCCCCAACCCCACCCCCGCTACGAGCCGTCGAGACGACCTTAAATAGGCTCACTCAGTTTTATCCCAAGGCTGACAATTTCACAGCGAGATCCTCTTAACAGCAGTGCGGTTCGACAAATCAACTGCGACGATGCACCGAGTTGACCTTTTGAAATCACATCCGTGAAAGACAAAAAAAAAAAAAAACGACCTAAACTCGAGGACGAGAAGCGACAAATCAACAAGTTGTCTTCATCCAAAGCGTGAGAACCAGAAAGGGGCGTGAAATCACTGGAGGAACATCTGCTGGTGCACGGAGGTGCGTTCAAGAGCCAAAACAGGAGCCACACAGTCTGCAGAGTTCCTGCTCAGAGTTTTCTTGGCATCGCTCCCCATCTGAGTGCTCTGCCAATATGGAATCTTAGCTGATGGCAGCACTTTTTTGGAATCTGATTTCTTGCATCTGACTGTTTGAAATAGTGGATGCTGAATAATCTTGCCGCAATTAATAACAAAAAATGTCTAAGACAAGAAAAAAAAAGTTAATATAATTGAGTTTTGAGAGTTGCAAACATTTTTTAATGCTGCCTTTGCAGTCATGTCAGAGGCTGCGGAGACCGGCTCTGATTTGTCGAGCGCGGATTATACATAAACCAGCGTAGCATCCTTCTCCTCCCCGACTCAAATTCCTCACTGTGCCCCGAGATAATTTGTCAGAATACACGGTGCAACTGTGGAGCCCGGCGGAGGAAAAGCACAGACGCAAATCAGAGTGAAGCGTCGCTTTGGATTGGGGGCACGATTGGCTGTGATGTGCTGAGCATTTAAGTTTTTATGAATAACTTAGTGGTAAAACGTTGTTCATTAAAGGATGTTTGCACACAGAGAGTCAGCCGGCATTTTCCTATTTTTACATCGAGACAATTAGGCATTTATTTTCCCCCCCATCTCATTGCCTCTGCAAATTAGCTTGCTAAAGGAAATTCCTGTTAGGCGGAAGGAGTACAAATACAAGAGGCACGTCTGCTTTTCCAGTCGCTCACCTCGGGTTCAGACCGCTGTTAACAGGATAATTTAATCCAGCGGCTCTTTAACACTTCACCGCTGCAAAAATGAAGCTAATGAATCAAATCTTGTTATTAAAACACTGAATCATTTTGTGGGCTTTCAAGTGCTGCAAAAATAGAATTCCTCCATTCCACAACCAGCAGGACATCCACAGTGTACACTTACGCTGGAAGAGAGCTTTTCTTATTATTATTATCAGTCTTTTCATTAAATTCCATAACCAAACTGCTTCCATTATGTGAAAAAAAGGAAGGGAAACTGGTGGGAATTACAATTGCAACTGTTCCGGGGAGTTCCAGAAAAATCCCACGAGAAGACGAGGAAGACAAAGCGGCTACAAGTTGTAAACAAAGGCAGCTGCTAAAGAGATTAACACTGATGCTGCTGCAGTGGCGGTTTTATCAGTACTGAGCGGCGTTTTCACAGTAAAAGCAGAGCAAAGAAAAAAAAAAAAAAACACCAGAAACTAAACAGCAGGAAAGGCTTTTCGATGTTGGCGACAACGATGCCTAAGCAGTCATGGTGACGGCCTGTGGTAGAGTTTATTTAAACATCCTGGTGGTACATGGTGGCTACACGCTAATGTTACACGACATGGGTAGAATAACACAAGGAATCTGGCCAGTGTGTTCAACTTTCTTCAGGTTCCGTCCCGCCATCCCTCTCCCGAACTTGCCAGTAAACTACAGTGGCCTGCGAGAGCGCCAACCTGGATTCCTCGTCCACCTTCTTCTTCATTGGTTTATTTGTGCTGTCGGGCAGCTGGATTGTCCACATCAGGCTTCCTGAAAAATATGACGGTGCAAGATGGCTGCTAACTGGGTGCAAGATCCTTGATCTATGTATTTGTCTTATAAATAAAAAACGATGTGAGGGTAGGAAAGCCAAATTACTTTTATTCTACTGTGAGCATACACTATTATTTACACATTTATGGGCTGTATGTTAAGCTTTTACCAATATAAAAATCATAAATTAAGCCACATTTTACAAACTGGACCTTTAAGTGGCAGGCAGCTGTAGTAACACAGTTTGGCCTCTGCGTAAAGTCACGGTCGATGCCTGTGTTTGTTCTCAGAGGTTTGGCTGCGATGCAATCGCATCTTCTCTCACTTTCGTTAACATCTCATCAATAATTGAAGCTCGAGTCGACTTTTTTGGCATCCGCGCTTCACTCGTCTCTCAAGATGAGAGTGCGGCCGAGCCGTGCCAGTCCCTCCCTCGCCTGTGGGACCAGCGTCTGGCTCTCCAGCGTGCCGGCCGCCGGGAAGAACCCTGTCCACTGAACAGAGACGAGTGGCTTCAATTTAGAGCAGCAGTCAGACGTACGTTGTGTATTTTTATCAGTCCATCTTTAATTGTTCCCTCATCGGGGGGGAACTGTGCTGGGAAACTCTCGTCTGTTGGTTGGATGCTGGATTTCAGTAACGTGAGGTTGCGGCAACACTGAGCACACACGCACGTGCATACACACACATTCAGAAACTGTGAGCAGATATTAGAGAGGAAACTGTTATAACCCACATCCATTCTACACACACACCCACACACACAATCGATAGAGAGGTCTACATTCTCACACACAGACACAAACACAGAGTCAGGGCAGGAGCCGAGGGAGAGAACTGAAGTAAAACACACACACGCACACACACACACACACACAGAAAGAGAGAGAGAGAGAGAGAGCGAGGGAGAGAGAGAGAGAGAGGGAGGGAGAGAGAGAGAGAGAGAGAGAGAGAGAGCATGCCATTGGGGGTTTGATCGCCTCTCTATGTCAAATCAGTGCATTCCTTATTAACGTCCTCTTTTCTTCTCTTCCATTCTGTTTTTCATCCTCCCTTTTTTCCTCCCCCTTCTTCATCGTGTGCCTCGCCCCGTCCTCTCTGCTCCCCTCTTCTTCTCCTCTTCTTCTCCTCTCTTCTTCTCCTCTCCTCCCTCCCACTCCTCTGTCAGAGAGCAGATCTGCCTGAATAATTTCTTCCCCCTGGACCAGCTCTGCTCTTTAATTCATGAGCCAGAGTGCAAGTGTGTGTGCGTCTGTGTGTGTGTGTGTGTGTGTGTGTGTGTGTGTATGTGTGTGTTTGCAAAGGAGAGAAAGAGAAGAAGAGAGTGGGGTCGTGCGTGCGTGCGTGCGTGTGTGTGTATGTGCGCGCCTGTGTGTATATCTGTGTGTCAGCAAGTGAGAGAACAAAAAAGAGAGCCGGTGACAGAAAGTGTGACACTGTCTTATGAGTGTTTGTGTGTGTGTGCATGTGTGTGTGTGTGTTTGTGCGTATGTGTGTGCGCGCACGTGCGTCTGTGAGTGCATGCATTTGTGTGTGAGAGAGAGAGTGTGTGTGTGTCCAAGTAAGTTTAAAATTGTAATTGTAGTGTTGAATGTGCTCTCGAGTTTGTGTGTGAGTGTGTGTGTGTGTGCGCGTGTTTATGCTCAGTGTGACTGTGCATGTGCAGGCACAAACATGCACGGGGGGGCATTGGTGTGTGTGTGTGTGTGTGTGTGTGTGTGTGTGTGTGTGTGTGTGTGTGTGTGTGTGTGATCTCCCTCCTCAACCACAGAAAATCTATTTTTAACTCCAGGACGAAACTGGCTCAGAGTCATATAGAACTGACTCCTCCGAATGAATCACTTGCCTCCATTCAGCATCAACCCCCTTTCCATTTATATTCCACCTGAATCATTTCCTTCTCATTAACTCTACAAAATCTTTTTTTTTTCCCCGAAACCTTTCCAGATTAATTATTTGCCACAGTTCGCTCTAAATTGAGCCATTTAGCTGATTGTGAATCTTAACTCAAACGTTTTGATCGTTTTAAAGCAAAGTTCATTTCAGCTCCAGCCCAAAGCGATGGACTCGCGAGCTGACCCTCGGCAGAGTGACGGCCCCGCCCTGCTCATGTCCCAAACTGAGAGTTTTAAACAAAAGATGGAGCGGCCGTCGCCTGCAGGTTTTCTGCAGGCCGTGATCGGCCGTGATCGGCCGTCGGCTGAACCGTTCATCTCTGTTGCTTTATTGGCAATAACAAGAGCCTCAGTCATGGAACGGTAACGGACTTACAGCTTTCATTTGGAGCGGCGATAAATCTGTCTTTACTGTGTGAAAGTCGTCTGTTAATATTTCAGAAACACAGTTTATTAAGTCCTTAAATCGTAACAATTTTCAGAGAGAAACGTGCCGCGACTCCCAACTCTGAGCTTTACTGCCAGCCATCATCTGCCGGCAAAAATATCAAAGATTTATATATGTTATAATTCTTTCTTTCTTTTTTTTCGCCAAGCGGTGGATATCTAATTTTAGAATGGAAGTCTTCATTTTTTATTCAAGAGAAGCGGTCTAATTATCTGTGGCAATATGTAATGTGTGAACACGCCGCTATTATGGCTGAGCGGAGATTCAAAAACACAGAAACTCTGTGCGACTCATAAAGTCACTCATAAAGAGGTCTGATTCCCTCGCATGTTACGAGCTATTCTTCTGCAAAAAAAAAAAAAAAAAAAAAGATGTGCGCCGCTCCTTAACTGTGTCTTTTGGTATCAATAATGAAGAAGTGCAGCGTTCAACGGGGAGACGACCTCTACATTTTTAATGCAAAGACATTTAGTTAACTGTCAGACGGAGTCACATTCTTCGGGTCCTGATTGGTGTCTGACTGTCGCCTCATTTTTTTCTTTCTTTGTGACTCGGTCTGAGTGGGGTCCATGAACGCTACGTCCTAGGCCAACAGCAAAAAGCCCAAAACTGTGATAACTTTCAACATCCAAATGCCATTTTTCAACAACATAGAAAGATCAGATTTATGTGGATTTTGTGCTAAATCCTAATAAAATGGCACCGTGCTGCCTGAGACGGACGGTAAAAAAAAAAAAAAAATACAAGGATATTAAAACTAAAGGTTCCCCCTCCTCTTGCTCTGCACAACCTGAACCCCAAACTGCAATCGGTTTCCACCTTTTGTCTTTAGCCGGCCACGTGCTTGATGATGATCATCAAGACCTAGCGGATTTTAAAAATGCATGAGTCCACAGGCATAAGGGCATTTCCCACTAATTTCTCTTTATCGGTGTAATAATCCAAATGCACTCAGTGGAGGATTGGTCTGGTTGGTCCGGTTCAAACACCCGCCGTTTGCAGCAACGAGTCTGCAGACAAGAGATCTCACAGAACGCGAAGGACAACGACACACACCTTCTGTTTAGAAACAACTATTGAGCTCTGTTTCTTATCAGTCGTCCCGTGGTACCTCTGCCGCTCAGCCACTTCCCAAGATGATTCAGCTCAACTGATGTTGCTGTTTCGATGATCTTTGTTGCCGTGAAAGGAGGCAACACCTGGTTACTGAGGGACCCGACAAACCCAACGCAACCATTGATGTAATGTGTTTATCCAACAAGCTCTGTGCCGGTACGGCACACTTTTGATCTCAGACGTAGAAAGGAATGAGATATTAACTCATGTAATTGTTGTTTGTTTTCTTTCATCACCTCATCACGATCTTAATCCATAATTGCAGTTTGAAATTCCAGATAGACGTTAAAGAATTCTTTCATGTTTGGTCCGTTGGTCCAGTGGAAAACCAACGTGGTTCCCAGAAAACCCATGATTGGTCTCAAACAGACCCTATGGCTCATTGCATGTAATGTTTTTAAAGCAGGCTTTAATGTTCCCATCGTGGCCAACTCTCCGCCTGTACCATCCCCTTCCATTAAGTCCCCCAGCGGCCCAGCACACCTCAATTCATATCTTTATGGCCTCACAATATGAACGTCTCACAGACGGACTTAACAATAAAATAATGGAACAAAGACACACACACACACACACACACACACACACACACACACACACACACACACACAGACAAAAAAAAGTGCAACGGCTGAGCTATAAAAATGCGGGAACACAAGTGAAATCACCTCCAAAAAAAATGCCAGCCAACAATTTAATGCCGGCCGGATGAGCTGAGAGAGGGAATCAATAACTGAATACACTGCAATAATAAAAAAAAAGAAAAAGAAATAGCTCAGCCATCACTGCTGCTGCTGCTGCATGCACCAAAATGAATTGGTGGCGGTGCTTATGAGTGACAGTAATAAGGTTTACAGCTCCATTCATGTTTAATTTTTTTTTTTTTTTTTGCCTGAACAAGTGAACAATGGGAGTCCTCAAAAAAAAAAAAATCCTCCCGGATACAATTTACTATTGTGTGAGGGGGGGGGAATAGAACATTTCTCATTGTTCCTGTTTGGAGCTTTTTCTCCCGTGGATCTTGGATCTTCGAAGAAGATATTGTAAGTGCAGCTACAGAGTGAGAAGTAAAAAGAAGCACAGATGCTGCATTAAAGTCCTCCTTAGCGTCTTGCACAAGGCTAAACATCCTGTTTTGGTGTCATTCCTTCGGGATTATTGAGCAAAGCGTTCCTCTTCTTTACCACACTCTTTTTTTTCGGCACACACTTCTAACAGAGAGAGAGACAGAGAGAGAGAGACAGAGAGAGAGACATGGAAAAGAAATCTGCCAAAGCAGAGGATTTCTTTTTTCTCTTTGCAGGAATATTCCACAACCTGTACACACACACACACACACACACACACACACACACACAATCCACCGACGGTTTCCTCCAGGGACCGGAGTACAATACATTGCAGCAGCCGACTCGTGTTATCACTAAAAGGACGTGATTCTCTATCTTTTCTTCTCTTTTTTTTTTCTTCCCGCGGATGAAGCAATCGTGTTCTCTCGCCGTCACCTGTTAACGCTCATTACAAAGCCTGTGCATGAAACGCACAAAGGAAAAAAACAACAAGAGCTTAACTTAACCTCCTGGCCCGGAGAATGTTGGATACATATCAGTATTAGGAATGTAGATATCAACTGATTAAAAGAAAATCTACATTTTAAATACTTATTTTCCAACGCAAAAACGAAAATTCCGACGAAAAATAGCATCAAGAGTTACATCATTTCGACAGATGTATGACTCCAGGAGCCACTGCAGGCAGGGGTCGACCTGGCCGGAGGGCAGCAACCTCCACTCCCCCATCTCTTCCCCTCCTGCCCCCCCCCCCGCCCTTTCCATTGCCCCAGTGTCGTGCACGGTTGTGCAGCTGCGTGATGGGGGCCGGCAGCCAATGACCCGCTCAGCCGTCAGCAGTGCAGCGCGGACAAGGTGCAGCCACTCTGTCCTTGGGAGGCGGGAGGGAGGGGAAGGCGGCGCAACTCGCCCTTGGAGAGAAACTGCACACGAGGGGGGAAGAAGGAGGAAGTGCAGTTGTTGCACAAAGTTTTCACGGGGAGAAGATCGACTGTTGTGTTTCGCTAATTAGGCGGGAGACGCCGTCTTTCAATCTGCAGGCGTTAACAGATTCCTGAGCATCCACCAGTGCGTGTGTGTGTATGTGTGTGTGTGTGTGTGTGTGTGTGTCATGTACGGCCTCTGCTGGAAAAAAAAATAAAAGATCGATGTTTGTATGAATATGAACGCCGCTGTTCCAAGAAGGGGGAAAAAAATGGATGTGCAGCAGATAAAGTGATTTATTAGGTTACCCCGGCATACACCGGGATGCTTGCAGGGAGGAAGACAGATGGAGAGATAGTGAACGGGGCTTCTGGAGTAAAAAGGGAGCAGGAGAAAAAGTTTCGCCTGAGGCAATATTACCCACCTCTGTTATCTTTAACTCTCGCCCTGAGCCACGGGAGTGCGTCAATATGGGTTATTGTACAGCGTGCGTGTGCAGGCACTCACCGGCAGACTGGGCCGCGCGGTGGGAGGGAGCAACATGCACAACATGCAAATGAGTTGCGCAACAAAGCAGCCCCGCATGAGGAGAGAGTGATGTGAAACACGGCGTCGTGTTGATGTTGAGGCCGTCGTCGTCGGGGTGCAGGACAGGACGGAAGCTCTGCAGCCGAGCGAGCGTGCAGCTACCGGGGCTGACTCACGTGTCTCACCCTGGGACTTATTACAGCACACAAGTAGCGCCGCCGTCGCACGGACACCACAAACTGTGTAATTGTTGGCCTCTTTCAACGAAAAAAAGAGGGCTCATTAAAACACAGTGGAGCATATAAGAGCCCAAAAGGAGCAAGAGTGTGTGACCCATTTTAGCCTGTAGCGGCACCCTGGATCTCACACACACAAACGCACATACACACACATGCACATACACACACGCACGCACGCACGCACGCACACACGCACGCACACCGTAAATAGTTGAAGTGAAGAGCTACGACAGAAAGTGGATAGAGGCCACACGTGTCAAACGTGCCAAGTGAATTCACATTAGTAACTTAAATGAAATCTAATTAAATCAAGTTGAATCAGCAACTGGGGCGGCAAAACTGCTGCTGGTTGGCTCTCTGCCCCGCAGCCATGACACGATCTCTCGCTTCTGGTTATTAAAACACAAAAAAAGGAGGTTGGAGGGTGGGGGGGTTGGGGCTTCTCTTCCAGGCAGGAGCCTGAACACAACAGGACTGCCGCAGCTGTGATGTGCTTTTCCTCTCTTTTTTTTCTCTCTTCCCCCCGACTCCCCGCATCTATTTCTCTATTTTCCCTCCACAGTGCTCAGAGGCAAAGAAACCATATATGGCCTGTGAGGCTCTTAAACAGAACTCAAATTTCATCCGACTCTCAGGCAGCAAAAGTCATAGCAGGGAAGGGATTTAACTGAGCGACAGTCTATATAATCAAACTCCTTAATGGATGGAAGAGGGCTAATGAAACAGTAGCGGTGTGTCCACTAGACAGATGGTGGCTCTATAACAGCCTTTTTCTTTCTTTCTTTCTTTCTTTCTTTCTTTTTAATCCTCTGACACTTATACACAGAGCCCGTCTGCCTCTGCCTGCCTGTTACAGCGTCATAATTATCATATCTCTGGTATAATTCAATAGCATGAAATGAACAAACAGTAAGTCTGTTCATGTGGCACAGGGATCCATAAAAAATGTTAATGTATGCTGTTAACTTTATCTTCTAGAGCATCTCAAGCTTTTTTTTTTTTTTTTTTTTGGGGGGGGGGGGTTGTTCTTTTCATCACTTGGCTGAAACACCCTGAGGACATCGAAGACAACTAAATAATAGCTGCTGCCTTGTTAACACATATAATAGCCTCAGTGAAAGCTGACACACTTTGCAACATTGTTACCTTGCAGCAGATGTTGCAATAGCCAGACAAGCGCTACTCCGTCGTGCTTCTCAAAAATCAAAAAATAAAAAATAAAAATGATTTAATGATGGTGCAGTATTGATTTCACAGTAGCCCTAACAATCGGGTATATGATTTGTTCTTGAGTACCAGTAAGTTTTAAAAAAATAATTGTATTGAATAAAATATTAATGCATGGCTTTTTTAAAAAATAAAAAAAAAAAATAAAAAAATCTGATTGGATAATTGTTACAGTTTGGTCAATTTTGACTACCTTATTGGTCAGCACTTCTCTCGGCGCAACTACTCAATTCCGATTGTGTTGTACTCCAACACTGCCCTCTAGTGGTTTAAAGTGTAACCAGAACATTAAAGTGTCCCTTTGCCTTTGTAGTTCCAAACTATTAGACATCGATATATTTTTGAGTGTTTTTTTTTTTTGTTTTTTTTTAATTATTATTATTGGTGACGTGCTTTTTCGTTGCCGACGTTCAATGGGAAAACACTCGAGGTAACTGAAATACCAACTTTTTAAATTACACTTTACACATTACACATTGACTGAATCGTTTTTTGTTTTTTTTTTCAAAATAAATGTTGCAGAGGAATATATAAACAGGAAATGCATATATTTCTCCGTTGTTGTTGTTGTTGTTGTTGTTGTTGTTGTTGTTTTACTTAAAGCACCACACTGTCTGCACAC
The DNA here is from genome assembly GCF_046127955.1 of Nelusetta ayraudi. Lineage (NCBI taxonomy): Eukaryota > Metazoa > Chordata > Actinopteri > Tetraodontiformes > Monacanthidae > Nelusetta > Nelusetta ayraudi. Next base: position 116,546 of record NW_027466122.1, on the reverse strand, counting down.
TACTTAACAAATGATGTAGACAAAAATAAGCTGATCAACACTTTTGTCTATTCAGAGATCTAAACAAGTAAAGAAATGCGTGTGCTTGCATCTGTGCCTTTATTTGCATTTACTTTGAAATAATTTTTGTCTTTCAAACTTTCTCATTTTGAAATATTTCGTCCTGGCTGATTCGACTACAGTGGCTGGTGTGACTTTGCTGACGAACTCCAGCACCCAGCGAGCCCTGCGTGAATGTACGCGATGACGTCATCGAGCATCAACAAGTCGCATGTGGCCTGATACCGCCGTTGCAGCCCTGTGCTAGCAAAAGCTGGGTAATGTGGAGTTGACTTCACCCGCAGAAACACCGCATAAAGACCAATAAAACTCGGCTTTTTCCTCCCACAACAGAAGTACTATGCCTCCAAAGAAGCCCGCGCCGCCCACGGGAAGTAAGAAAACCCAAGAGAAGAAAAAGGAAAAGATAATTGAGGTAATACGGCTCTCGTTAGCACGTCGACGTGTAGCACAGATCGGCTAGGTTAAGTGCGGGCAGGTGAAAGTAACACTGTGTAGTTTATCAGCTCTTTGTCGTTGTCACCATACTAGATTTGTTAATTATTCGTTAATGTTAACTTATTTGAGTTTTAGAGTGAGCCCATGTTATATATTTTCAACATACAGCGAACCGGGAAGCTGGTAACCTGTTAGCTTCTTCAGTCAAACACATGCATGTGAAGGCTAGCCGCTGTACGTTTCGTAGGTTTGTCACGCCGGCGGCTGTTAACCGAGTTGCCCTGTCGAGCGTTCTCAATAAGCTTGTAATACACATTTTTGGCGTAGGTCTGAGCAGATCACTGCCAAAGGTAAGGTCACCTAGCCAAGCTTCATCAGTGTTATCTTATCGTGGCCTACTTCATGTCCAACATTTAAAATAATGGCAGGGGGACCGGATTTGCTTCTCTTCGTTTAGGGTTTTCATGAGAAAAATCGCAAACTTCACGTCTGTCAGACAATATGAAGGCGTAAAGGTCAGCTGACTCAAAGATAACTGGCAGTCAAACATAGTGATGGCTGCCTTTTGCTGTTGTGCTACAAAAGGGCGAATACACTGTTATCTCTGAATAACAATACTAACAATAATTGTTACAACAATTATAGGTTGATACCGATTCTGTCCCTGTTGCTTTGAATAGTAACAAAAATGGTGTTTATTTACACTATTTTATACATACATTTACTTTGAATTGTGCATATCTGTCGATAAACGTTGATACAACTTAAATATTATCACCATAAAGGGTTTGTGTGAATTTTGCTTGTCTGTCACTAGACCTAAAAGAAACCAAATCGGTTCTTGTTATTATGTCTGACGTGTTGCATGTGATTACCAAAGACGTTTCTTGACGCTGGCTCTCCTCTGTGTGTGTTCAGGACAAGACATTTGGATTGAAGAACAAGAAAGGGGCCAAACAACAGAAATTCATCAAGAATGTCACCCACCAAGTAAAGCATGGACAACAAACTGCCCGCCAAGCTGCCCAAGACGGAGACAAGGGCGGCAAGAAGAATGACAAGAAAAAGGAGTTGGACGAACTGAATGAGTTGTTCAAACCTGTAGTCGCCGCCCAAAAAGTCAGCAAAGGTAACCCGAATGAAAACCCTAAATGAAATAAATCAGTTCTCATTCTTTTTCTCTCATTGCCCATTGGGTTTAAGCACATAAATCAAATAAACATTCTTAATCATTCTTTTGTCCGCAGGTGTCGACCCAAAGTCGGTGCTGTGTGCCTTCTTCAAGCAGGGCCAGTGCACCAAAGGGGACAAATGCAAATTCAGCCATGACTTGTCAATGGAGAGGAAATGTGAGAAGAGGAGCGTCTACGTGGATGAGCGAGACGAAGAGCTGGAGAAAGGTCAGCAAAGCGGATATATGCTGTTAAAATATTTTTTATACACAGGAGGTAATACTGATCCTCCGTGAATGGCTGTAATAAAGTAATTAGTGGGCTGTCAGCTTTTTATTACGGTCCAATAAATCAGCAACAGACTTTAAGGGCGGAAATGAATAGATGGTTAGATGGCTTTAGTTGTTCAGCCTACACAAGTCAGCGTTGCAGTTTTGAACACTTGTAATGTGTATGTGTAATGTAAATGTTTGCTACATGTGCAGTATCCACACTGTCTGAAATAAAATCAACTTGTGTGTTGTTGTTTTTTAGACACTATGGATAACTGGGATGAGAAGAAGTTGGAGGAGGTGGTCAACAAGAAGCACGGAGAGGCAGAGACGAAGAAGACCAAGACGCATATTGTACGTATTCCCTGTTGATGAATAGTGAGCAAAAAGAAATAATCAAATTGAATAAGGATGATGCACATTCAGATTTTTTGGGTGGACATGTGTATTACTTGGGAATCATCTTGCCTCATATCCCCTCCTGGTGTTTGCTGCTGTGTCATTCTGCAGGTGTGCAAGCATTTCCTGGACGCCATTGAGAATAATAAGTACGGCTGGTTCTGGGTCTGTCCTGGCGGAGCGGACAGCTGCATGTACCGACACGCGCTGCCCCCTGGCTTTGTGCTGAAAAAAGACAAGAAGAAGGAGGAGGAGAAGGACGAGAAGATCTCGCTCGAGGAACTGATAGAAAACGAGGTACGGAGACACTGTGGCTCTGTGAGAGATTTTGGCCAAACAAGTGCTGGGAATATTTGCATAGGTTTTGTGTCACTCAACGTTTGCATCTGCTCCTGCAGCGTGCAGCTCTTGGAGCTGACGTCACACGGATCACTCTAGAGACCTTCTTGGCATGGAAGAAGAGGAAAAGGCAGGAGAAGGTGGGACGGCCTTTATTCTTTCAATGGCCACTTGTTTGTCTCGGCAGTATCGCTGATTTCTAGGCCATGGTTGTTCGAGTAAAAGTCAGAAGAGGTTTTGAATGCTGATTTTACTTCTTGACCAGGTGGACAAAGCCAAAGAGGAGATGGAGAAGAAGAAGGCCGACTTTAAGGCTGGAAAAGCATTAACGGTAAGTTTGTTTTGCAGGTGTGTCTCTCGATAGATTTCAGCGTTTGTTTTACGAGTGTTCAGCAGATCTCGGTTCACTGAAAGCAGTGCCATAATCACGTCACGCCGGTAGATAATGGAGCCGTAACCCTGGCTTTAATGAAATCCTGTGTGTGCGAGCGCAGGTGAGCGGTCGCGAGGTGTTTGAGTTCCGTCCAGAATTGGTCGATGACGACGACGACGAGGCCGATGACACTCGATACGCCAAGGGTGACGACGACGAGGAGGAAGAGGAGGAAGAGGATGAGTTGGAGGTAAGAGGGCTTTTCACATTACCAGTGATTAAGAATTGCATTCTCCTCACAATAACTGTCTGCGACTGGTTTTTAGTCGAATGCAGGTTTGATTAGGATATATGAAAATTACTACTCATCAATTGAAGTTGTCAAAACAACACAGCAAAGTGTCGTTTTGGTTTTAATGCGTACAGTTTCAACTCACATCAGTGTCTGCACTGTAGAATCACAAATGGATGTGTTTGCCTGCTGCTCTGCTTCTATTAAACCAAACGACCGTCTCTTACATGTTTAATATCCTGTCTAAGTGCTCATAACTTCATTAGAACAAGACACTAAAGGCAGGTGTGAACATTTACCGAGAGAACACGGCAGCTTAAGAGCTCTGCTGTAGGTGAAGTTAAGCAGCTGCTGGATGAGTTGTTCACTTTCAGCATTTTTCCCTCATCGCTTTCTTCAAATGCAATGTTGTTTGAATTCTGAACAAACTGTTAAATCGTTTCGTTCTCCTCAGATCGACATCACAGAGATCCAGGACATAGACTTATCTCGTTTCGTACCACAAGAGGTCGACAACACAGGGATCACCGTGGCGTCAATGGACCGCTTCAGCTCGCGGAACAAGACCAAGCCAACAGAAGAAGACGGCGGTAAGAACGACCCGCAGATTCCGCACGCGTTCCCATTAAAGGCCGCGCACGAACACGCGGCAAAAACAAGGGATTTGGTTTGTCGTTTTCAGAGGAGCAGCTGAACGGAGCTTGCGGCGGCGCTGAAGCTAACGGTCTCTCGGGAGCAGAAGGAGGCGGGGAGGACGGAGGTGGTGAGGAGGAGGAGGACGAGGAGGAGGAGGAAGGGGAGGAGGTACCGGTGGATGAGAACCTATTCACGGGCGAAGACCTGGAGGAGCTGGACGAGGAGCTCAACACACTGGCGCTGGAGGAGTGAGCGGGGGGGGGCGAAGATGGTGGAGGAGGGACTGGGGCGACGCAGGGTTGAACAGACGGATGCATGGAGCAACAGAGAGACGACACACTCGAATGATTTCAATTTCAGAGACTCCACTCAGAAAGCCTGATTATATCATTGACATCACTTCCTGCCCCCCACCCCCCATACCCTCTTTCAGTTTCTGTATCTCCCCTCTGACATCGCACCGCATCCTCGGCTTCTTTTGTCCATTTGGTGTCCAGATGTTTACGGCAGGGTCGATGAAGATGAGCCAAATCCACCTGAATGTCTGAAATTTTTATTGAAATATAAATACGGCCGTTGTGCGACTGCTGCATTACGCGCTCGCTGATTTAAGTCAAAATAAATTATATTAAAAATATAATTTCTCACTCAGAACACATTTATGTATGGGAACATTGTAAGGGCTTCAGAATGATGTGACTTCGAAAAGAGGAGAGCGAATCGAGGGATGCTTTGCATCAGCAGCAGGTGGAGGACAAACAGGAAGGATGCTGCTGTTAGGAGGTGAATCTGTTCAGAGTAACACCAGAATCAAACTTTGATCCCGGATCTTTTCACCACATGGACGGTTTTTCTCCGTTTCCTCAATAACTTTGGCTGCTCAGTCCAAACCCCACCTCTCAATTATTGTATTGCGGCGACTCGACGCAACTCCAAAGGAAAAGTCCAGACAGGATTTTAACATATCAGCCTCATTTCCAACATTGGCGCTATGATGGAAGCACCAACTGATCAAACGGTCCACCCAGTATTGTATATAATGTTCTCATGATTTGCCTCCTGACAAAAATAAAAGATTACTGTGCATCTCCTTTGTGGGTCGTGTTAGATTTGAATCCTACTTTGTTCAACACACCTTACGTTAATATTTTTGGCATTTCTCGGCTGTGAACTCCAGAGATGAAAATATATATATATATTACATTTTTAATTGCTTGTGATTTAACAAATGACACTGCTGGGTCTTCTGTTAGTTTTCCTCTCTTACTCCACCTTTCAGCCTCATGGTAAGGTCCCCTTTTAAACATGAAAGTAAAACAGTCGTTCATGATTCTTTTACACAAAGCATTTTGAGGCCGCAAAGATGAACAATAAAGATCTGAAAGAATGCAATTCATAGGCTTTGTAAATTCCAGAATCCACAATATTTTCAGTGTTTTGGCCGTTTCCATCAAGCTCATTGACGCTACTCAACAAAAGACAAGAAGAATTGTGTATTTTTTTTTACTTTATTTTTTTAGTGGTACAGAAAAGTTCACATTAATCTGAGCTCAAAATTAGACTTCAGTTTATTCATGAAGAAAAAAATCTGAACTTAAAAGAGTGTAACTTGACAAACCGTAGCCTCACACCAACACTGTTTAAGGGTGTGAACATGTTTGATGGTTTCACCTGTAGTCTAATAGTGGCGGTTCAGCAGCGTGCGTCTACAGAAACTACAAGCTAAAGATTTTTTTTTTTTTTTCGACAGTCAACTTGGTTTACCGCGTCACAGCAAGGTCACTGGCCACGGCTACGGTCGGGTTGTAAAGGTCGTGTCGGGGGTCAGGAGGAGGTCTTGATGTCGGTGGATTGGTGAGTTGGTTGGTTGGTGGGTCGGTCAGGTCAGGTCAGGTCTCATGTTATCATGACAACAGCTGCCTAGGAGGACAAGAAGCTGCAGCGTTACTTACAGGAAGTGGAATCGCTGTCTTCAGAAACTTCAAAAGTTTTGGGGAGAAATCGGACGTTGCCTGGATTAAAATTACGCTGTGAAAAATGTTCATTTTAAACCCTTAAATTGACATGTCAAGACAGCCGAAGACCTCTGACGTTCAGTCGACATAAATGTGCACAAATGACACTTGATTGTCTGTAATGTGCAATACCTGATTATGTACATCAGTCGGCAACGACAAATAATTTGCTGACCACCAGCAACTCCCGAAAGAGTTAGAGAGCACCTACCTGAGACAGCAGGAGCTGCAATATACACAACACTGTTGAAGAAAGCCACTAAATGTTCGACTGCAGTCAGTGCAAAATGGTCCTTCACACCTTTTGCCAAGAAATAAATTCACTCAGAAATGAATGATTACTGTTTCTCAGCTGCCTTCTCAGCACTTACCTGTCATTTGTAGCACTAGTAGGTGCGGAGTCGTTTATGAGATTCCTCTCTTGGAGGATCAGCCAGCATCACCTTCATCTTCACTCCGTTCACCGTCCGGCCGTGGAGCAGCGCCATGGCCTCGTCTGCACACTGGAGCCAGAGAGACACAGAGAGGAAGGAAGATGTCAGTTTAGAGTGAAATACATGTATATATATATTTATTGCTCATGCTCGAACAAAAGGCAGCGCCACCTGTTTGTCAGCATACTTGACATATCCAACTTTCCTCCCAGGAATGAGATGGATCTCCAAGAGGGAACCAAAGCGACTGGAGACACGCAGAGAAAGAAAAGGTTACACTCCAGCACATCGGATGCCCTCTGATTTAACAGCACTGATTCACTGATGGAATTATCTGTAGCTCTACTCAGTGATTTAGTGACTGCTGAACCGTTTCCTCTGCCGTCCCAAAATCGCTGTTTATTTCATGACATCCGTGCAAACACGCAAACTAACAAAACTACACTCGGTAAAAGTCTGGCTACCAGAAAACGTCCTCCAGCACATCCTGGGGCAGCGGCGCGGGGTTGAACACGATAAACAAGCGCTCCCTCGACTTGCTGTCAGGCGGCGCCAGCTTCTTCTGGGACGGCAGGGTGACGTCTGTCTGAATCCGAGGCGCCGGCGGCGCAGCCGAGAAGGCCTGGGGCAAAACGGCGAGCACAAGGCGTCACAGCAACTTGCAGACAAGAGACAAACGATGTGGCGCGTCGGCAAAGTTCCTCACCGAAGGCTTGAGCACTTGGCTGCTGGACGGACTGTTCCACACTGTAGACATCATCTGAGTGGCAACAAACTGCATGGCCATCCGACCCACAGAGCTGCAACACAAATGACAATAATTCAGTAAGTGAACCATCTTTTACGTGAACTTTAACTTCAAAGTGTCCAGATGAATCAAGTTTGGTTCAGCATCTTCACTGACTTTGACCTGAAGCCAACCCAATATAAAGACTGTGGTTTTGTGTGTGTTTGGTACCTGCTGCGGTCCTCTCCGTCATCGTAAAAGGTCACCGCTAGTCTGTTCCCCGGCGGATACTCAAAACCATTCAGCTTTTCCTTGGCGTAAACGGCTGATCCGAGATTATTGTAGCGGATCAGAGCGTGACCTATGAGCAGGAGCAGAAACACACAGTGGAGACTAAGCTTTATTAAACATTTTTGCAATATAGACTTAATGTAGAATAGAATAGAACACCTTCATTAATCCCACATTGGGGAAATTTGCATAATTACAGCAACAGAATAGTGCAAAGAGAAGGAAGATTATATTGATTAAAAAAAAATAATAATAAAAATATTTTGAGTTTCATAGTATGTTTTAGAGTAAGAAAGGGGAAAAACCAAGATATTCACATTTTATGAACAGCTGGATTATGTAGAGTTATCTAATATGGACATCTGTGTTTAATTACTGACCTTTGCTCATCCCATAAGCGTCCCTCTGGAGCTCACAGTACTCCATGCCGGGAATGATGTCAAACAGGGCAAAGATCTGCTCCTGGGTGAGGGCAGCTCGTGTTGATATCATCAGGCACCTTGTGAAGTCTCCCGTGCGGTAGTCCACCGCCTGGTAGTTACTGGGGTCAACTGAAAAGGCAAAATAGGAATTTGTCAGTATGTGTCTATGCTTCGCATGTAAAAAAAAATATATAAATATATAGAATTTTGGGTATTTTTATTAGAAAAATCTTCAGAGGGCTGCTTACTTAAAGGGGGAGGATACGGGGTCACAGTATCACCACCACCCATGTAATCGCTTCTGGACGCTGATCCCGAGTAGTCTTCTGTTGAAGAGGCCTTTATGCGAGGTTCTGCCAGAATGGCTCTGTAAGCTAGCGACAAAATCATCATCACCACCACCGTAGTCACCATTAAAGGGCTGGGTTGTCTCTTCCAACCAATCAAAGCAAGAATTTGTCACAGCCGTACCTTTGTCACAGTTCTCTATGGCTTGTGCAGCTTGGGATGGTTTGTAGTATCTCACATAACCCAAACCTTTACTCTCCCCCGTCGACTTATTTTTGATGATCACACAATACTCAATATCTCCATACTCCTACAAAGAGACACACAGGACACATGCATTTGTTTTCTCACAGTCTGGTCCTTCTAGCAAATCTGATGTGTCATTATTGATGGTTACTTTGAAAGTGTCTTTGAGATCCTCCTCTGAGAAGGTTTTGGGAATCATAACAAAAATCCTGGTCAACTCCTCATCCTCAACATCTCTGTGTCTTGTTGAGGACCGTGACTGGGCAATAAACACCTGAAAGGCCAGACAAAGATTTTCACAAAAAAAAAAATATATATAGAATTTGATATCAGACTAGTGTATCGAAAAATACACAATGAAAACAATAACTATGTATGAATGGATGAATGAATGAATGTCGATGCTTTGGTGTCAATACCGACGGACAAACGAATGTAAAATACGCGTACGATGATTCGTCGATTACAAAAACCCAATCGGAAGCGACCACATTGGACTTGATTAGCCCACCTGCTCAGCAACATCTTACCTTGATGGGCTTCGTTCCCTCCACGAGAACCTTCCCGTGCATTTCCTCCATAGCCATACAGGCCTGCGAGGACTTGGCGAACTTAACGTAACAAATTCCCTTCGACTCTTTCGTCTGTCTATCTTTGACAACCCAAACCCCCTGGATGTCACCGAAGACGGCGAAACTTTCCCGGACCTCATCTTCGGTTATGGACCGACTGGTGACAACGAAGAGTCGGCTGTTGGGAGGGTCGTCGACGTTTTCTGTGGTCTGTTTGGTTTGGTATTCCTCCATTATTGCTAAGCGTTGTTTAGCAGAATCCGGCTGGCTGCTAGCAGCAACCGTCTGCGCGTTGGCTTCAGGACCGGCTCGGGAATTTGTGCTTCATCGTGGGACTTTGAAAGAGGTCGTTAAAAACAAACAAACAAAAAAACAACTACACTTCAAGCGTGTGTAAGTCACACATTACCATGTTAATATTTATTCATTCTCAAAAATTATTTTTCTAGTTGTGATTGACATTTCGAATAGACGATTTATTACACCAAGTATGTACATTACCACGTATTTGAAGCTATCAACCGATTTGACAGTGCAATTTTACTGCCATCTAGTGCAGGGGAGGTGTACTTCCCTTCGATGAATAGACGTTACAAAATAATCCGCAGGAATCTTTCGTAACTCAAATTAATAGGCAGTACATACATTATATGTAATCATTTTAATTATACGTCTTTGTGTATTTGGCAAAATGCTTTTATACTCTTTATGAGTGAAGAATGTTAATTTCCCTGAGGGAGTCATCCCAAAGGGATCAATAAAGTCTCTATCTATCTATCTATATAGTAATCAACCTGTAATTAACGAGGAATTATTGCCATTCTTTGGTAACATTGTAGCCTGTGTATGTAATCACCTAATATTCCTGCTGAATAGATTTTTAAACAATTTAGTTTAAAAAGTATTTTCCTGCTATAAAATACATACCTTTTTCCTCACCAATACCCAAATTCATTTAGATCATTTAGGTGTTGAAATTACCTGAAGTGCACCTGATCACCTTGGTTACACGTCTATGATCAAGGTTATCCGTGAAGTTTGACCCCTGTCTGCTTCCATAAAAAAATAAAAAAAATCTGACGTCACATAACTCACATGCCCAGTCGTCAGCTGCTTGTGACGTCACTTATGGTACTCTTTCTTTGGCATGTTGATATGCGGGTCTCCGCAACTCTCCCACCACATGTTGCGTGTGTCTGTCACTTGGGGGCGTGTGTGACCCTCTTGAGGACAAGATATTGTGGGATACACAATAATACACAAACAAACCTGACTTTTTTGTTTTTACAAACACAATGTAGATACAACAAATATAGTTTAAAACATTATTTCTAGTTCACTCTCTATTATCAGACAACAGTGTTTGTCAGTCTGTATTCTATTTTATCAGTGCACTTTAACTGACTTGTCTCATTGAAACCGTGTCCTTGTCCCCCTTGGTCTAAGGACACTGCAGTAAAATAACTTACTCAGCAGCTAAATGTAAACTTAAGTGGGGTTTAAAACCAAATATTTTGTTTTCTAATTAAATCTCTCCATTTGTTCAAAATTGTATTTACAGGGCAACATTTTAAACAGAATTACCTTGACTGAAGTGACTGTTGCACTATATCGGCCAGGTTTGCAATGATGGCGTTGTGATTTAAAACAAAGCTGATCATTACAAGTACTTGTCACACTAGATTCTGCGGGAATGACAGACTTATCCCAAACAATATATTTGTCATATTGTCAAATCCTGTTAATCCAGCAGGTACATTTTTGGCTCTAACATCACACTATGTGAATGTATCTTCTTTGCTCTTCTAAATGATGAGCGAAATTAAATATAAATATAAATAAAATATATATATAGGCTTCTGAACTGTTAAATTGGATGTACATAACACTGAAAAGGGGAGACAGAAGAATGCAGAAGGGCAGGCCGGCTGGATCGGAACGCGCACGCTCGTTACAAACCACGAGGAAATCTGCCGGCACGTGATTGGATGATGACGTCTAAATGGGTTGCCTCTTAAATGAAGTGACCTTCTTTGCGACCGCCAGAAAGCGCACGTCCGCCGCCAGAAGCTGCAGGCACCTGCTACGCCAGAGTAACTTCACCGCTGCCCACTGAGAGCAAAAGGTAGGCGTTCGACAAGACACATAAGATGAATGTTTCACTGACGGGCACAATAGAAAGATGGGAGGCTGCTAACGGTGTTTCCTTGCTGAGCGAACCGCGGCGGAGGATTCTGTGAACGGGCCGGCTGTTCCCTTACGCCAAACCGTTGCGTCTCCATCGCCAGCCGTGACCGTTATTCGGGGGCACTGCGGCAATTGATGTGCACCGTGACACAATTGTATTTATTTATTATTACTTGTAAGGGTTTTCAAACGGGACAGGCCTTTAGCCAGGTTTCTACGAGTCCGGCCTAACTCTGCGGCCAAGACAAACGCCGACATTGAAGCATCCTTGAAGACCTGAAAAGAGGCTGCTGGTTATACCCAGCTAGCACTGCTAGCACACAGAGAGGTCCCCTTTAAACCTCCTTCCTTGGATTTGTTGAATGTTTTTGTTGTTGTCATGTGCAAGAGTCGGTTCTTTTACGACTGCGGGGCTTCTTTGCGAACGGAAACGGTTTTCGGTTTCTATGCCCGGTGTCCTTGATGCTACAGGCGAGGATGTGAATCAGAGGGTGACCCGCCATGTTGGAGGCGGTCTAAGCTTTTACATATAGATTATTAACTTAGCCGTCCTGTGCACATTAAAAGGTTAAAAGGTAAAAACATCAAAGGTTTTTTTTAGGTGGATTTGACTATTTCGATTAGAATGTGTGTTTCTTAATAAAGGTACCCGACAATTGAGGAGGAAGGCAGGTGCATTGGCCCGTTATCTAAACTCTGTACGATAAGAACTCAGCTTATCGCATTTGTATGTCACGACTTGAATAGTTGTTGTACCTCGACTGTGACTATGGTTGTCAGAATTGACTGTCATTGACTGAGTTTTATCTTACTCGGTACACAACCATATCTATGGGAACAAGCTAACCGCTCGTGCCTCTTTAATATTTTACATTTGCTTCGATTTGATGCGTGATTGCAAATAAACCGTCGTTTCGAAGTTTATATATACATACAAGTAGAACCAAATTGCAGCAATCAACCTGTGTGGAAAAATATCACGTCGCTACCTAAGCGGAATTGGCCGCCTAAGCGGTTTGTGAAACGGCGTTCAAGAGGATTCCTGAAGAGGGGATCACATTTTGCCGTAACACCATAGCGCGGTATTAATGAGCACCAACAGCTAACGGGCTAAGCTCATCAATGGCCACGCGTTTAAGCGTATTGGCGCTCCACGTCCGCGGGACATTGTTTAAACTATCCTTATTTACCGAACAGGTCGGGCGGCTTTTCTTGTGAACGAGCAACCCGAGCAGAAGCCGTAATGACGTCTATACCGGTGTAACGTAACAGGAGCGAACGGCTATGCTACCGTGTGATACAGAGTGCAACGGGGCGGCTTCCCGAGCACAACTGTGCTTGAATTTCCTAGAAGTGACATCACCGTGTTGCCAGCTCACATACTCCAGTGTCGTGGCCGAGCGTGTTAAGAAAGCAGTCGCCGGTCACCTTAAACGACCTTCACCAGCTGGTGTCGGCCTCCGGAAGCCCGTGACTGGGAGCCATAAATAGAGAAGGGGTGGGCTCTATTTTTGAACGTAAACTCCCAGATGATAGTATTTTAAGGTCCCCTATTATGTTGACTTGACTTTTGTGTTGTCTTGTTTTCTTCTTACTAAGGAAAATAAACACAAAGCTGTCTGTAGCCTGTCTAAAGTGTTTTTCTGAAGTTCAGTGATGTCACAAAAGTCAATAATTTGTGCCCATGCTGAGTAAAACACACCTAGATAAGTGTTGGTTCCATTTTCTTACATCCCTCCATGGCCACCTTTTTTTTTTAAACTCTACTGCTAAACTGGAGTCTGAGAAGGAAAAAAAAAAAGCAAATCTGATAACTGGAATAATATGTGATCTTTTACGCCATGTAGTTTCTCGCCTTCATTATACTGTCTAATCTGACTCCCCTCTTTGACCTTTTTCCATAGTTAACCATGGGAGACATCAACAAAGGGAAGAAGGCTTTCGTCCAGAAGTGTGCCCAGTGCCACACAGTCGAGCAGGGGGGCAAACACAAAGTCGGGCCCAACCTGTGGGGTCTGTTTGGACGCAAGACCGGCCAGGCAGAGGGCTACTCATACACCGATGCCAACAAGAGTAAAGGTCGGTTTGCCAGTGCTTTAACTAAATAACATGCAATGGATGCGGACATTGTTATTCCTAGCTTATACCCATTTTATTTGTTGAAGATGAATGCATTGGTGTCTTCTGTATCTGTATCTTCTAATGGATATTATTCAGGAAAAAATACTTGAGAATAATCTTTGAACTTAAGTCTTATTTGGCATTTAACCCTCTAAAATATGCCAGATTTTAATCACACATCCATGGCCTGGCCTGTAATATACAGTATACAAAGGCTTTAACCGTTTTTTTCCAGCTTGGGGTTCTATTTTACTGATCACTCATTACTCACTGTTTTGTTTTGTTTTTTCAGGTATTGTGTGGGGTGACGGCACCCTGATGGAATACCTGGAGAATCCCAAGAAGTACATTCCTGGAACTAAGATGATCTTTGCTGGCATCAAGAAGAAGGGAGAGCGCCAGGACCTCATTGCATACCTCAAATCAGCGACATCATGAGCTACATTACTCGATCAGAATATGTAATCTTTTTTTGTTTTATTTTACTTTACGTTTAGGAATGCACATGCTAAATATATTGTTTTATGTTTAGTCATTTGTACATAATGTTAACCCGTTTTGTTCTAGAGTTGTAAAAGCACATTGCGAGCCAACGGGTTCACGGTGTTCATTTTAGTGTGCGATATTGTTCAAGTGACTAAACGTAAAACCACCGTTTTGATTTTTAATTATTGTTCATCCAGTTATTTGAAACTAATGAGAACCTCTAATTTATTCTTTCAAATTGTTGTGCTGAAGTTCTCTGACCTATCACTCATTTGTGCGGTACATTCTGCTGGAAAGCTGTTGACCATCAGCTTTTTTAAAAATAACTAAAGAAAATCACACGGTACGGAAATAGAGAGCGTGAAGTTGGACATCCAGGTTCTTCTGACGGTACTTTGGCGCACTGTCTCCTCCCAGCGTTCATGACAGCTGCAGTTTCTGATGACATGAAGAGTGACCATCTGCTCTCTTTGTGTGTCGTTAGAGTTTAGTGGAGAGAAACTAAACTTGGACTTGTCGTGAATGAATGAATGAATCTGTGTGCTTCACTCGAATAGTTTGTCCTCTGAAATGGCCAAAAAGAACCTTGTTACTGAAGCAGCTCCTCCTTGTCTGGGGGTTTTACCCCCCAGTGGCCCTCAGACTCTGTACTAGCGTCTTTTGTAAACAACGTGCTGAGTACGACACTGTTCTGCCTCTTTACAGCTATGAATTGTGCGGTTCAAGTATATTTATTACTACCACGTTAACGGCCTATTGGTCTCCACAACAAACATTAGAGGAGACGGAAACATTTATGGTGCTGCCTGGAGAGAGCAGAGATTTTATTTACCTGGTTTCACAGGCCTGAAAGAGAGTTTTAACTTATTTTACTGTAATTTGGAAGGACTGCACACGTGGCACGTTTTTTCTGGCGCTTGTTTCATTGTAAAACTGCTGTGTGGAAATGATGGGAGTTGTGCTAGCTATGTCGTAAAGGTGTGGACATAAAGAATGAAGGTTCAATTAAAAGAAAACATCTGAAAAACTGCTGTGACAAGTCTGTCTTTGTTTGCATCTCGTTCCTTGAGCACATACTGCACACCCAATAACGACAAAGTAGGCCAATGTTCAGAAAGAGGAAGCAGTAGTGATAGCATCTCGGTAATGTGAAGCAACACCGACCCAGCCACCGTTTATAAATTATTATACCAAAAGGTTTGTGTGGAGCAGCCTTAAGTGTCCTCACAACCAAAAGTAGTCCTTCAAGTGTTGGTCGATACGTGAGCAGAAATGCAAGTAGACACACAACCTGACAGAGCTCAACACAGACACTGGCTGATGGGTCTGGATTTGTTCTGGATGGTGTTTGTCTCCCATCAGGTCGACCGACTGTCTTTATGTGTTTGCTATTCAGCTGTAAACCCGTTAAACTATACAAGTATCACGTCTGAGGAAGATTAAAAAAATAATAATTTAAAAGCGCTTGACGATCATGCACCTGTCCACATGTCATTTCTGTTTATGGCTCTGACAATTAATTTAAAACTTCCCGCTGGGACGGTCGTGTATAGCGACTGCCGCCTAGTGGTCACAGTGGTTCGGACACAATGAAATACACCGTCAACTTAACATTTTTGGGGGTATAGATACTGTATGTCGCGTTTCCCTGAAACCAGGTTTCGAGTTACGCGACATCAAAGTTTTTGGTACAACTGTTCCAACTCCACCCTGATCATTGCTGCAGCCTGCCTTAAGCACCGCTGACGATCCCTTATTGTTCAAGGGATCTATATAATAAGGGCTCTTGGTTGGTTCCACAGCGAAACCTGTGGCCACTAGAGGGCAGTTTCGTCCATCAAAATAAAGTCTCGTTAAACTAGGACGTTCGCCAGTACCCCCCATTTATAAATAAATATTTTATTTATTTATAAATAAATAAATAAGATAAAATAAAAATAATAATCCCATTATTTATTTTCTTTAGTGTCAAACATGTATTTTTCGTGTTTCGCCATTGTAATATATAATTTGTGTATTTCAGGCAGATTTTGACTCGATTTAAATATTTAGTTTTACTTTAAGTGTTGATAGACGTTAGCACATTTTTGTTGCTACTGTAAATGCCGTCATTTATCAAATTTAAAGACCCCTAAATGGTTGACCATATACACTGTTATGAACACGTTTGCTCGTGTATGTATTTTTGTTCTAAATTTAATGCATGATCCACTATGTGTCATACAGCCACATAAGGGAAGGAAAACTGAAAACCCTCCCGTGCTGAGGTTCCCAAACATTCCTAAAGTATCCAAACTTTCCGTTCCAGTGCCCTGTCACATTGGCTATGGGAATTGGGCAGTTAATGGACAATGTTGATGTTTTAAATCCACATATTCATATCAAACGTCTGTTAGCATTTCAATTTTTTTTTTATTGATTTATTCTAACAAATATCTTGATAGAATCCACCTTTCCTCCATCTGTTTGAGTTAACAGAACATAGTCCCTGGTAGGATTTGCAAAGTTTTATTTACAAAGATTTTCAAAACATATGCAGCGTCAGAAACACCAATAATAAAAAAAAAAGTAAAACATGGGGAAACACCCTCCATCTTTCAACACAAGCACATAACAATATTTAAAATGTCGGAAGCCGTAATGCAACAATAAAATCTACCAAACAAAACAACTCCTCAGACTAAACAGTATATTTAAGTCTATTGTTATTCAGTGCAGATTTGAATCATAGTGCGATAATGACTCAGCATCAAGTATCCAAACTGACGAGAGTGTCACAAAAACCACAGTGTACAGCGCAGGTGAAAACATTTAAACACAGCTTTGCCCAGAAACTAAAAGAAAAAAAAAAAAAAAAATGCCTGTGTTGCCTTTTTTGTTCACATTCAGACCTTCAGATTGAAGCACCACAATCCTTCAACAGGCCTCGTCTCTCTGTCTCCCATCTTTCTTATACCAGCTGTAAAGTTGGGGTCAAAGTCACAAAACCCAGAGCAGATCCTTTGATTCATCACAACACAATGTGGCCGCTTTGTTACAACTGGACCTGCTCTATGTCTTAAGTATAAATGCTTATAAAGAACATATACCCAACAACATCAACAAATAAGCTATTTGCAGTTATTTTATATAATAAATACCTACAGATTGTATCTTGTGCTCTGCTGATGGAGCCTTGTGAGTGTTTTGCTGTACAAGGATGCATCACACCTGGAAAAACAGTTGTTCCAATTAAGACACTTGCCAAAGAAAACCAGTCAGGACTTTAAACCAGGAAATTTCATCTTCTATCCTGAGCTTGTTCAGCAGCCGCCAGCCAACCTGTTTTGGACCTCTTCAGACAGACAGGTCGTCCGCTCTGGTTCGGCTGCTGGCTCGGCTGCTCCTGCTCAGCCTGCGCTTGTCCTTCTGCCCGAGCCCCCCGTCCGTGCACAGCAGCAGCTTGTCGCCCACTCCGTTTTGGATCTGGAGCATGCTGGTCTCCCTGCTGGCGGGGGTGTAGCAGCCCGAGTCCTGGCCCCTCAGGAAGCCCTCCTCCTGGAGCTGGTTGCCGGTGGCCTCCTGCCACCGGTGCGAGTAGCAGCTCATCTGCAGCAGCGTGGCCTCCTCCACGGCGGCGGCGATCTTGTGCTTCTCGGTGGCCATGTTGTCCGAGTTCTGCTGGCTGGCCAGGCGGTGGTTGGGGAAAGGGAGTGGCAGGAAGTGTGAGGAGCCCATGATGCACTGGTTGAAGTCCGGCGGTGGCGTGGAGGCGGGCGGAGGGGACAGAGAGAGCTGGCGGGCTAGCGAGGCCTGGACCGGAGCAGGTTTAGCAGCTTTCTTCTTCGCAAAGAGGTGCCTAGTAGAGACAGAAGGACCCAGTTGAGTTGCTGAGGAAAATGTTAAACTACCATTATATTATGAAAGATCCCAGAACTTGAGAACTTGCAAATCGCAATTGGAATTTGACGAAATTTTAGAAATATTGCTTTTATTTTGCGTAAAAAGGCAGTGGAAATGCAGCTACTAACATACATGGACCAGAACCTCGGTTCAACTCTGCCATGTATTTAGAGCACATGTTGATACCTGATTCCCCCACTCTAAAGACGATGATAACAGAAGGGCGCCGTTCCTACCTACAGCAGTGCCTCCAGGCCAGGTGATGCAGCTCCAGCACGCTGAGGAACAGCGACACCCCCGACACGGCCAGCATGAACACGATGAAGACGTTCTTCTCCGTCGGCCTGGACACGTAACAGTTGACGGGGTGCGGGCACGGCCAGGCCTGGGGGGGACTCCATGTTTCGTCACTGCTTTCAAAACAAGGCTTTTTTTCCTCTTAGTTTTGACTTACCTTGCAGATGTAGAGGGGATTGAGGAAGACTCCGTAGAGGAAGTACTGGAGGCTGAGGAACACCACCTGTGGATCGAGGAGACAGTCACAGTCAGACAGTGTTGAACATGAACTCAGGGGGAAAGCAAAAAATAAATAAGTCATAAAAACTTGCAATATATCAATTATCTTTGAAAAAAAAAAAAAAAAGAGTTTTAGAATCTGTGGAGCAACGAAGGTGCGCTCACCTCCATGATGCTGCGTATCAGGATGCTGAGGATGTAGGTCTGCAGCAGCGGACCCCTCAGACGGATCCTCCCAGACAGCAGACCCTCTCCACTCTCCCTCTCCACGTTCTTCCTGTCGCCCCTCCCCTGCTTCTCCCCCGGGCCACCTCCTTCGCCACCTCCTCCTCCTCCTCCCGGGTCCTCCTCTCCTCCCTCCCCCTCCTCCCCCTCTTCCTCCTCCCTGTTCCTCCTCTTCTCCTGCAGCCGAACGTTGTGCATGGCGTGGCCCATGTAGATGAGGCTGGGAGTGGACACAAAGACGATCTGCAGCACCTGGAGGAGGGAAGGAATTTCGTCAGCGGGTGTCGGTGAACTGCACCGAGGGACTGAAGGGATTGCACAGTGTCAGGCCACACGGCGGTGAATGGCGGCGCTCACCCAGTATCGTATATGGGCGATGGGGAAGGCCCGGTCGTAGCAAACGTTCTCGCAGCCGGGCTGCTCAGTGTCACAGTTGAAATCCTCCTGCTCGTCCCCCCAGGACGACTCGGCGGCCGTCCCAAGTACCAGGATGCGGAAGATAAACAAGATGGTGAGCCACACCTGCAGGAGGAAGGGCAGCGTGCACTTTAAGTGGAGCCTCCAGGGACATAATAAAAGTACCGACAGGATTAGAATAATACCAACAAAAAAGATTAGTATTTGACAGCCTGGGGTGGGATTCTTCCGGATTGTTCCAATTTAAGCAGCTACAATTCCGATTATTGCTTTGATTTATAAACTGTGCTCCTGTCCTTCTCACTCTCTGTGTATTCTTACCATTGTTTTTGAATGAATGATTTTCAGTTGCAAATCACATTGATAGTAATCAGGAAGCCTTTTGTAGGTAGATTGTTGTGTCTTCTGCAGTTGGCAGGAGTGATGTGCACAAAATAGAATAAACAGGATGATTTGGGAAATATACATAAATGTGGAATGTGCAAGGTTGATGTTTGTTCCTTGTTGCCCTCCGTCCAGCCTGCGCGGAGGAAGTCAGACGGATGCCACGCTGGCAGACGTGCATTGTGTGTGTGCGTCTGATTCATACCTTGCCAACAGAGGTAGAGTGCTCCTGCACCTCCTCCAGGAAGTTTCCCAGAAGGCTCCAGTCGGCCATGGTCGGTCAAAACACCCGCTGCCGACTGTTCTGGTACCGAGCTGAAGTGTCAAGTGTGGAGGCAAAAGAACAACCTGAGGAGCAAAACAGAAACACACACAATTCACCCCAGAGAAAAAAAGAATTAGCCACCTTCTCTGTTTAGTATGTTCAACAATAGAGTACTTTAAAACACCCCCGTGATGTCACCAAAGGAACAGACGCCTCTCCTGGGCAATTGACATCTCTCCCAGTGGTGTTTTTGCTTCGCCCTCTGAGACTGACTTGTTTTTATTTCCGCAAAAGTGTGAAAGGTCAAACAAAGCTGTAATTTTAATAGAGGGCTAAAAACAGAGGGCTCGGGGCTAAATTTATTTTTATTTCCCATGTTGATTGGCATGTGTCTGTGTTCTTGTATATATATCTTAAAAGTCAGGACATCTTGGCTGATCCCCTCTTTTCTTATTCTATCATTCACTTTTACTATGTTATCATTAACTGTGATGGCTTGAAGGTGTGGACTGTAGTTTAATTTAGGGTTCGGCGAAAGTCAGTGTAGTCCTCACAACCACAGGGAGACAAACAGGCGTTGTGACTGTGACTGTATGTGTGTGTTGTCATATTTTATCACAACCTCTGCGACCCCGCCTCCTCCTCTCTGGCTCCCGACCCCATTAATATAAATGTCTGCGCCTGTGTCTTATATTAGCTCCAGTCTTGGTTCCCACACTCCAGTCTATCTTTCTGTGGGGAAGGGAAACTAGTGGCCCACTGTAAACACTCTCACTGGGTTGGTATGTTTATGCACGCACTGTGTATTATTACCACCAGTGGTTTTTCTCATTCATTTCTTAGATGGCATCATTACAACTTGTGACAATTCATTTGATAGGTGGTAAACGATCCATTTAATGATTTTTGCTTTATTTATGAGATTTAGTTAAAAAAAAGTTTTGTACCCTCAGTGGTTGCATTCTTCCCTGTTTAAATGGCATGCACTGCTCTCCATATGCCCCCCAGAATCCTTTCAATACTATTTGTGGAACTTTTTTTTTTTTCCAAAGAGTTTGTTTGACCCAGAAGTTTCACAATTCCAACTGCTTTATTTGGCCTTCAGGCAGCATATTCTGGTTTTCTCTGTGTCAGAAGATCAATTGTTCATAATGTCTTGAATAGAAAATATTGCTGCTGCGCAGAAAATATATCTTGAGACATTTTAAGAGTTTAAGTAGAAATTATTTGTTAAATGCCCCCCACAAGCCCCTCCCTTCCTGTTTTTGGGAAAACCCATAAGCCTTAACAAATGGGTGTGTGTGTGTGTGTGTGTGTGTGTGTGTGTGTGTTTGTGGCGGCATTCATAAGTGCTCCCATCATCATTAATAACAATATTACTTCCTTGTATAGACTTTTTCTTGACCTCTGTCAACATAAATGTGTGGTGTGTGTTTGTGTGCCAGTGTGTGTCAGCCACTTATCTGGCATTCAGTATTGTTCTCCATCCTGCCTTGATGGAGCCACACACACACGCACACACACACGCACACACACACACACACACACACACACACACACACACACACACACACACACACAAACATGCATACACTTTTCTTTAGACTGCTGCATTTGAAAAAACGCACCCTGGGGATATTTTGGTCTAATAACACAGTGAATATCTTCACTTCTATGATCCATGAAGCAATGTTTTAATTTCTTTTAACCCCAAACTAGTGTGTTTATTTCTTGACTATGAAATCCTTTCAGGCAATCAAATATCTAAGGAGGGTTCAGCAGACCCCCACAACACTGAGTGCAGGGCAAAGCAGGATATAGAAAAGGGATGGATGGACGGACGGATGGGTTCTTTGTAATTGGGAAATAATCCTTATCTCAGTCTTGTGTTAATTTCACAAGTGTTACAAAAATCAGGGAGAGGAACTGAAAGCACTCATTCTTATTCTCCGATTTTCTCTGTGATTGTGCAAAATGCTTTGAGATGCAATTAGATGTGATTTTGCGCTTTTTCAATGAAAGTTGATTGATTGATTGATTCTCAGAATTTGCTCTATTCTGCAGTTTATTAATGACAATTGCACTGGCCTTTGAACGAAGCATAGTCACAAGGTTACACCAGTTAAAGTGGATTTAAAAACAAAGAAAGAAAACTAGCGGAGGAAAAAAAAAAGTAACAGATAACATTCCAGAACTTCAGATAACATCAACACAGCTGAAGGCGATAAAAAATATGTGTCCACAGCTGGGATTGGAAAGGCAAAAATGAAACTTGTTAGATCTCATGAAAATCTAATTGTCACAGCCCTGCAGGTCGTGAATGTTCACATTCACGAGGCGTCATTTGCTTTGACAAATTTAACAGCTGCCTATGGGGCCTAAAACTTAAGGCGTGATAGCGCACAAAATACGTTTAGCCGTAGAGAGAGAACATAAAGACCTGATACATTCATTGCCGCACACAAATAAATAGACAAATAGTCAAAAAGCTGCAAACTTGAGAGGATTCACCAGACTTTTTTTTTTTTTTTTTTTTTTTGCAATTTCAAAACCATTGAGGGACTATGATTTCTTAAAAGTTTAACAGCTTTTATAATTTGGGATTTTTTGATGCTCGTTGACTTTCAGGTTGCACAGAGTGTATTTGAGACAAAGATCCTGAGCAAAACTAAGAGATTTTGATAAGAAATGATAAAAGCGGACACTGCTGCAGCAGCCGTGCTTGAGTCTCTTCTTTGTTTTCTCCTGTGGCTGTTTGAGGTCAACAAGCTGCAGTCATCTTCAGCTTTCAGCATCATTGGCTGATTGCATTTGTCTTTATTCAGATTAAAGTGTGAGTGATTCAGCGTTAGCAGACTTCTACCGGCGTGAAATGGACTTTAAAATAATGATAGATAGATAGATAGATAGATAGATAGATAGATAGATGTACTTTATTGATCCCAAATTGGGAAACCGGGTTTGCAAGTTGCAATCCTGCAAAGTGAATTGGAGTATTCATTCGTTAACATTTGCAGCATTTATGTTTATATAAACAGCATTTTTGTTTGTAACATTTTACTTCCATATAATTTCAGAATCAAATTATTATTATTTATTATTATTATTATTATTATTATTATTATTATTATTGTTATTATTATTATGTCTATCTTTTATCTATTCCTACTTGAAATTGTCAAGGCAGCTTTGCTCAACCATCAGATATGATTCATATTCTGATGGTCCAGAGCTGAAAACGTTGTATTTCTGGTCCGTTTTCAAAAGTTTTTTTTTTTTTTTTTTTCTGCGTCAGTCAGAAAAATATTTTTCCGAGTTTGACATTTTAAAATGGCAGCTGTCAGTGTTTTAATTTGATGCTTGAAGACGGACACGGTTTTATTGTTGGTGCTGAACCAGTTTCAAACAGTGTGCAGATCCACATCAGAAGCTTCAAACCCGGTGAATCGATTCACCGGGAGGTTTTCAAAGAATCCGCCGGTGAACGGAGACACTCACTGTGCAGATTCAGAAACGGGAGATGCTCCTCGGCTTCAGAAGGTCTCGCTGGTCCAGCGGAGCTTCCCTTTCTTCCTTCCTCCTGCGGGGAGGCTGCCGATGTGCCTCTGAGCCAGGCACTTCTGCCTCCGCTCTCTCTCGGTTCTCTGCTCACTGCAGCGGCTGACGGGGACGTCCACCAGTCTTTCTTTCAGTCGTTTCTTGGCTCGAGGTTCGTGTTGGGCTTCGGCTCTTGATCAGCAGAAGGAGTTTCGGCTCTGTGGAGCAGCAAGTGGAGACCAACAGGGCCGTGAGTGAGCGAGCGAGCGCTGAGGTGGCAGCCGGATGGAAACAGTTTGAGTCCAGAGGTCTGAACTGATGAGATTCGCTGAGACCAAAAGTTTGTACCCGACTCACTCCTCTCTCTCTCTCTCTCTCTCTCTTGCCCTCCCTCCCCCTCTGTCCCATTCCCTCCCTCCCTGACTCGATCACTCCGGTCCTCCTCAGAGGAAGTGGGCCTCGCCGCCGCCGCCTCCTGCTATTCAAACTCTCCTGTATGTGCATGCGTGTGTTTGTGGCGTCTGGCATCTAAAGGAAGTCAGATATTGTATCGGGACACAATAGCTGCGGGTCCGAGGCCGGCTCCATTCTTCCCCATACGTCTCTCCTCGGCTCCTGTCTGGACTGTCTGAAGGTGGCGGTGCCGCTGCTGCTGTGACAAAGTGCAACTTTAACAAACTACAAAAGACTTTCAATTCCTCGACATCCACTCTGTCTGACCCGGCCAACCTCTTCACATTGAGCCCAACCGATACTACTGCAGCTGAGAGCTTTCCAGATGCCAAGGCGCAATAATCTCATCGTTCCATATTATACAGGGTGTCCCAAAATCTTTGACCCCATTTTAAAAGCAATTATCTTGAAAACCACTAAGAGTTTAGGTGTTGAACATCATAAGTTTATTATGGGACCGATTTCACAAGTGTTCAATATGTGCACACCCAGTTGACGTACACTGTGTCACAACTGGGCGACTGTGTGCGAGCATATTCCAAGATGCAAAATGACTTCTCTGTGCTAATCTTAATTTTTTAGATGGAAAATCGTTGATGTCCAACACATGATTTTCTCCCCTCTAACTAGAGTGATCATAATCAGACTTGGTAAAATACTTTTTTTTTATCCATCATCATTGTGGTAAATAGCCACGGTAGCTGCGAGTGGTTTTGCTGGTGCTAAGTGAACCATTATAAAACGTTTTTATCGCTAAGATTTCACCACAGACCCACATTTTCATTCAACCCCCTCCTCACCGCCGCCGCCGCCCTCGTCTTAAAACTCTTCCTAAGTCTCCTTTCTTTCCTTCTGATTTCTCAAAGACATAAAACAATCACAATCGTGTCTTTCTTTTTAAGCTTCTCCTCCGTCAGTGGGAGGTAAAATCAGTTTCCCTCTTTATTTTCTTGCTGATTCATTTCTGCTCCTTTTAGCAAGTTCCAACTTTTCAGCTAAGTCACTTTGTCGGAATGATGTGATATTTGCTCGACACGCCAGATAGCATGTCTCACATAACAGTGGGACACATCCACTCGACCTCCTGGCATTTACATGTCCATCTAATGGGGAACCAATCCAAAAAGGATTTGCGGTTGCGGTGTTTGTGTGATATATTGTAAATCTCTGTCGAGATCCAAGCACCTTCCAGGAGCAACTTTTATGTTTGCAAAAAGCTAGGACTTTTCTCCAGAGAACTTGTGACGGAGTGTAAAATGCGAGGCCAGTTCCCCACAGGCGTCCAGCGGTCTTGTGGCAGAGAACATGGTTCTTTCCGATCCTCCTAAAACTAGCGGTTTTGCCATGTGACACCACAATCCAGCCTCACGGGCACAACGTGCAACCGGAAGCGACTTATCTCCTCACCAGATCGTGGGAGCGCCTGCTGCTGTGTTGCTTCTCCAAAACTTTGGATGCTAAAACCGTGGCACTCTATCAGCGCCGAAGGTGGTTTGAAGATCCCATTGGGCTCAGCTTCAAAGGCGGCGGAGTCGAGCGTGACTGCCATCTGCTGCTCCCTTCAAAATGCAACAATGTGACGCCCCGATTATGGCTAAGCAGCAACGATCAAAAACAGTCATTAAAAAGTTGCTCGTTTCTTGCAACTCATGACCTTTTTTTTTTTTTTATTTGTAAATCAAAACAGAGAAACATTCAAACCGTCATTTATCCTCTATAGAGTCTCCGCCATCCAACGTGGAGACACAGGGATTTGTGTTGATCAAAGGGGGCTTCAGTGCAACTCTGTGTGAAACCAGCCATCACCCTGAGGCGACGGACTCCACAGCCTTTGATCCGACACCACTCCCATCTCTTCTTGACAACAGTTTGTCAGAAAGTGTGTCTTATTTATCATGCACCCAGTCAGTTCTATTCATGGACTGCGAGGCGCTCACTTACAGTAGGTTTGCGTTACCTTGGAGGTCAGACTGACAACAGCAACACTGCTGCTACTTCCACTGCTGAGTGGCTTTAGCAAGGCTTCGGCTAAACTCAGCTCAGTGCATCACCTCTCGCCAAAAGGGCGGCGGCCCTCCCTGTTCACAGCCTGCAGCAGATCATCCAGTTGATTTGGAAAAAAGAAAAACGGTCCATCCGTTGTGTTTTCTCTTCATTTATTTTTTCATATACTTTGCAAGAATTTCACAATAGCGCAGTCGCAGCTTGGACACAATCTAACCTGTGTGAGTTGAATCCCCTTCTGATATTTCCAAAAAATTAGCAACAGGGGAAAAGCAAAAATAAAACATTCCGGTAAAGTGGCTGTGGGTGACTAACTCTCGCATCTTTGGTCACATATTAGTGAATTACCATCGGCCGTTTATGAGGTTTATGAGGACTTAGTTTGTGCACCTCAACCATTCATACTTGCCGTCGTGTTTCCGTCCCTTTGCTGTGTGTGCATTCTGCAGGCTTGTTCATTGTCATTAAAAAGTCAAAAAAATTTAAAATCAATTTAAGAAATCCTGTTTTTGTGCTCCGCTGGCGTCGCCATCGTCTTCATCTCCCCTCTCTCGTGCAATCACACCTCTCGATTGTGTGTCTGCAATTCCGGCATATCCGCATGTACGACACCTTTGTTATCATATTGCACAGAGCCCTCGGGGGGGTCGCTGGGGAGGGGGGAGGGATAGCATACCTTTCCTTAAAAGAACACACACACACACACACACACACACAGCCACACACTAATGTGAGGCACAGATCACATTGGTGCGCTGGTGGAGCAGCCTTTGATCATTAATTATTCCACCTATTAACACTGCGGAACCTGTTTGCAGCCTCCCGCTACAACTGATGCTTTGTTGCACATCCCACATGGTTTGAGGAGGGCACAAGACACGTGGCCTAAAGGCAGTCTCTGGGCAGGGCCCTTTGTGATGTCACAAAGAGTGGGTTTACAGAACTGCGTGTGTGTGTGTGTGTGTGTGTGTGTGTGTGTGTGTGTGTGTGTGTGAACAGTGGAGCAAAATTAAACATAACACAAAAAGTGAGGACATTTGTGTTTGGTAGATTATTTCTTTGTCGTAACAGTGCTTCTTGGAAATAAATCTTA
>NW_027466122.1:15000-85000 GCF_046127955.1 Nelusetta ayraudi | reverse complement strand
GAAGGAAAATAAAGACCAGAAAAGGGGGACAATAGTGGGCCGTTAATTAGTTTGACAATTGAATCACATAATGTATTTTTAAAAATGTCTTTGTATGTTACAGATGTACAGTAACAGCGACGCAGAGCTCGATTCTGCGGAGTTCCTCAACTTCCTGAAGCACAATGAGTCGGCCCTCAACATCACATACTCCAACACTCTGGAGACGAACCTGCTGCTGAGGTACGGCTCAAACTCTTCCGTCTTTCAAAACTCGAACAAAGCGATGATTTAAAAGAGATCAACCAGTAAATATGGTTTGTGATTCCACTGTGACGGATGTTGTGTCTCTGTGCCAGATCCTTGTGTGTCGACGCTCTGATCGAGCTGTCAGATGAGAACGCAGACTGGAAGCTGAGTTTGTCGGAGTTCATCAACTGTCTGACGCCCTCCTATCACCCCTACGAGAGAAGTAATTTCACAGACAAAACACTGCTTCTGTTCAAGTTCCCAAGCTGTGCGGGCATTTCATGCATGTAAATCGATTAAAACACACTTTCTGCCCGATGACCCGCACGCGCTCCTCTTGCTCCGCGCCTGCAGAGTGCGCCCTGGAGGACGAGGTGTTCGAGGACGGGGCAGAAACTCGGATGGAGTGCAACAAGTGCGTGTGCGCCTGCGGGAACTGGGTCTGCACCGCTCTGACCTGCACAGGTGGGGTCGCATGCACACGCATGCTTTTTCCATAACGAGCTGCGTCTCCATTCCCCGTAGAATTCTTCAAAACCTAAATATCACAATAAAAACTGGTAATGGAAACACCTAAACTTCGTAAAACCTCTTAAATATCGTTAGAAGGTTTTCACACTCTCATAAGTTGGTTTTCGGCCATATCCAAATAGAGGTATATATCGCAAGTGTCATGAAAACACTCCCCCCCCCCGCATTTTCACGTCACCAGACGTATGGTGTCATGTGACCAGTTCACTTCATGTGAAAAAAATGAGAAAAAAAGCCAAACGTAATCAAACAAAAAATGTAATTCTCGTAAAATCTGTACTTTGTAGAAATTTTTGAAATGTCGCTTTTATTTTGCGAAAAACTGTAATGGAAACGCAGCTGAATCAACTGCTAACTTTTCACAATCGCGTGCATGTCCCAGGTGAGCACCAGGCAGAGGAACACGTCCAGGAAGGAGAAGAGGAGCAGGAGGAGGAGATGACAGAGGAGGAGTGGAGCCGGAGGGTGGCTGAGCTCAACTCTCTGAAGGTGGGCAGTGAAAAGAATGAACCTGTTTTCACATTAGATTGAGTTGAGCGCACAAATATTGTGATGATATTCTAAATTTCAAGTTTCAAAAAAAGCTACGATCAGTTAATAACGTTCAAGTTCAGAGTTGCCACAAAACTTTGTTTTTCTTTTTTTCAGTAGTAGACCTCCAGCATCCAGTCAGAAGACTTCTCCAGCCATAGACGACAGTAAAGCAGCATTTCATGCTAATAATAGATTCATTCGCCGTGGAAACATTTGCTTCAAATCTAACCTATTTATTTCTGTATGTCTGTATGGATCTTTGTAGTTTGTGTGTTAGTGGGACTCAAGAGGTTCATTCAGGCATGTTTGTTTTTATCATTATAATAATAATAATAATAATTACTATTATTATTATTAGGTCCATATTTTATATGTTTAATGCACTAATAAACACTTTAATACACACTTGATACCTATTTTTCTTATTTTATTCCACTAAATTGAGACATGTGGTCTGGGTCCTAAAAAGCACAACATTTTTCAGGGAAGTGGGGGAGGGGGTGGAGGGTGGGAGGGTTAAAAATAGCAATTTGATAAATACACAAGCGTAGTATCATGACTACTGTCAAAAGAACTACTGTGTTTTTTGTATTTATTAAACTCATAAGTTGGTGATGAACAACTTCAATCTTAAACTTGAGCAGATCAATACGGCCTCCAAACAGGCTCCTCCCCTCGTAAGGAAAGGCACGCGCCCTCAATATAATTAGTCAGCGCAGTGACAACGCTGCGCTCCTCCCCCGAGCTGTGCAGCTGCTGGTTCTGGCCGTAGTAGAAGCTGCTGGGCTGGAAGGAGCCGCAGTGGCTCGGAGGAGGAGGCGGAGCCTGTGGAGGTGGCGGAGGTAGAGGAGGAGGTGGAGGAGCAGACAGGTACGAGCTGTAGGCTGTGGGCTGACTGGAGTAGGAGAAAGCGGGCAGGTGGTGCATTCTGGGATTTGGAGCGAAGGAGGAGCTCAGCGAGGTCACCTGACTCAGGAGGGAGGAGTCAGTGGCCCACAGAGACGAAGGAAAAGATCTGCAGTCTGGAGAGACGCAAAACATCGGTGAACTTTTGAAAGAATCGCACACGGTTCAAGATACAAGATTCAGATTTTCCTCTCCTACCGGACAACGTGTTGCTGCAGCCGGACGACTTGAGTGACCCTGACTTCACCTCCCTCTGTCGTTGTCCTGAGACATTGAAGAAAAACACACGAGACCACCAAGGTCACTGTTGACCAACGTTGGGCAAAACAACACCAACATCAGTTTGCATCGTGAGGTACTGACGTCTCGGCAGCCGCTGGCCGTCCACAGTCACCTTGATGGCTTTGTGCAAAGTGGCGATCTGAGGCGGCGACGTCAGCACTATGATGGAGAGGGTGAAACTTTTACCTGAAATGAGGAAGAAAAACACAACCAAACCAGTGCTAGCTAAACCGTTTTACTTTGAAACAAATGTTTTCCGATTTTTACTACAATTATTCAAGAAACTGCGTTAATATCTTTATCTTTATTTCATCTCAAAGTCAATGCATTCTATCTTGTCGCTTGTTTCTCTACCTCTGCCGCTGCGGCCGACGAAGCGCAGGTCGTTGAAGTGAGCGCAGCCGTGCTTCATGGTGGCCGTGGCGTTGCGCAGCTCCGCGCTGCTGTTGTCTTCGTTGCCCGCCATCACCGTGACGACCACGCCGTCTGGCACGTCGTCGCCCAGCGCCACCACCTGACACACATCATGGGTCCAAGTAACGTCACGGTGTGACTTCAAAACGTCTGGCAAATACATGTTGACCTTTGACCCTGTAGACTATTAAAGGTTTAATGTGTAACAGTTTGAGATTTTGAGAAGAAAGAGGGACGTCAAGTCGCTACATTTTAGATTGCAGCGCTCACTCTCACACTCTCCCTCCCACGAGCTTGCCAGTGAACTACAGTGGCTCGCGCACACAAAAGATACCATGTCAACCTTCTTCTTTGTTAATTTGAGGACATCAAACAAAATGTCCATAAGATGTAAATCTCTTGTATTTATGTATTTTTAGCCTATAAATATTTTTTTTCATTTCTTTATTTGTTTTTAGTTACTATAATTTTTATTCTCATTGCACTATACTGATGCTGCAATTATACAAATTTCTCCAGAATTCTATTCCAACAAATATGACCGTTCCCCACCGTGAAGGCTCTCGGGAGGGTCTTGTTGCACCTCCAGTGTTGCGGCAGGCTGCTGCAGAGGAAGTTGGGGCTGTCAGTCTGCACCAGGCCTCTGGGTAAGGCCGCACCGCTGTGATGTTGCAACGCGGTCTCCTGGACATCCAGTTG
The DNA here is from genome assembly GCF_046127955.1 of Nelusetta ayraudi. Classification (NCBI taxonomy): domain Eukaryota; kingdom Metazoa; phylum Chordata; class Actinopteri; order Tetraodontiformes; family Monacanthidae; genus Nelusetta; species Nelusetta ayraudi. The sequence goes on along the minus strand of NW_027466122.1, from coordinate 81,406 downwards.
GCGGCCGGCAGATGACAGTGGCGGCGCTAGCCTGCGCTTCACAGGGGGGTCTGAGAAAAAGCAAAGCAAAATGAGAGAGGTTTCATCTTGCCTTTTTTTCTGCTCCTTTAAATCCCACACCAGCAATCTTGGCTAATAATCCCAAAACAAACTTTGTATTCGAGTTAGAAAATAAATAAATACATAAATTAAAACATTAATAATGTTTCCGTTGTGAATGGGGAAAAAAAATGTCAACAAAAACAACGACGTTTGTATCCAAAAAGTTGAGAAAACGACAGCTTCCAAAGACGAGCGCGCTGTGGTGTGACGTCATCAACGTGCGCCCAAACAAATAATAAAACGCAGAGAGCCGTCAACGGCAAGGCTTCAACGGCGTTTCTCGGCGACTCCGGTGAGAATTTGTCGTAGTTTTCTCACTCGTCGTGTCCTGTATCTGCTTCTCCTCGTCCCTGCTCCGTCTCTCTGTTGTCTTTAACAAAATTTTTCGTATTGTCCTCTAAACGCCGCAGTGTTTGAATAGGGGGGAGCTGCTCCGTATTGTCATTCAGATTTGACTGCCGGTGGGGAAGTTACTGTGGTCGGACCACCTGTCCCCTCTCCCTTCATGTGTGAGTGCCCTCATTTGCCTCCAGTATGTTCTGCTATCTTGTTATTTTAGGCTCTTGGCTCGCCCTCTGTTTTGGACGGTAAATGACCCCAAAAATACCAAAGTACACACCGCATGGACCCACCCGAGCACTGTTCGACTACTTGTTCTTCTTCTTTTCTATGTTGAAGAGTTCATTAAAAAAAAAAAAAAAAAAAAATAGAAATCCGTATTTTGCCCCCAATCAGTTGCAAAACAACTCACGAGCACCGCAAAGTAAGAAATGAACGTTGGAAATGACCTAAACGTTTAAAATAAAACGTTCTACAAATACTAATATGTGGCATTTGTTGTCAGTAGGGCCAAGTTCTGCCGCATGGAAACCTATCTGATGTTTGCACATCATGTTAAACGAATGTCATCAATTGATGATACACTTGGAAACATCTAAATACATCTGAATGACCCAAATAATTCGGGACACTTGATTTTTACCCCCCTTTCCCTCGTCTCAAGTGTGAGACAAGTGTGTAATGTCTGATCTTCTGCATGGGTGCATGCAGGTTAACTGGGACTTCCATTAAAAAAGGCAATACACTGCAAAGTCCCAGGTTTTAATTGGTATGTGGTTTAGGCAGTATTGAAGGAGCTGCCACAAAGCAGGGGAAAAAAAAAATGAAATTCCCACCATGAAAATTAAAGTTCGTGAAAGAAGCTGGTGGAGGGAAAATTTTCCTTAATATTTTTTTCACTGTACACTGAAGAGCACTTTAAGCAGCCTAAGTTGTGGAATCTGCAACATAATATTTTTCTTCATTTGTTTTCTTCGCTTGTTCTGCACCTGTGGTCACGAGCAGTCCCATGGCAGGGTCCACCACCTCCAGTTCTAAAGAGCGGCCAGCTCCCAGGACCAGTTTCATCCCAGAGATACAGGGCATGATGTAAGTCACTCACACATACACACATACACACTGCACGGGAGACTCACCCCAACACAACAGTGGGCTGGTGCTGCTGAACAGACTGTTTGAAGCCATTGAAAACCTGCTGAACAAATGATGGAACCACAACAATCAACGCAGGAAGCACTTTAGCTGGTGACACTTTGCAAAGAGCAAACTGCCAAAACAAAAAAAGTTTTTATTTGAGTTGTTATCACAGTTAATAAATCATTTAGAAATGATTTAATAAATTAGTTTAAAAAATGTTTTAGTTTAAAAAAAAAAAGGTTAATTTAAAAGATGATTTTTTTTTCTGTCTCTGTGACAATCAAAAGTTTTTTCAGAACAGAATTTTAAAAAAAATAAAATGTGAGAAATATTTGTTTTAAAAATAGATGAAGACTGAAATTCAACTACTTAACCAAAAAAAGAGAAAAAAGCTGATTAACATGGAAGCAGATAGAATTGGTGGCCACTTTCTTCCAAATGTGTTTCCAAACTAAATATTAAACAAGCTGTTTTTTGTTTACACTGTTTTGTTTAAACATTTGATTGGCCATATTAGATTTAGCAAGTAACATTTATCAAATGTATCAATGGTAACAGTTATAGATTTATAGATTTTAAAGAGTGTGTGTGTGTGTGTGTGTGTGTGTGTGTGTGTGTGTGTGTGTGTGTGTGTGTGTGTGTGTGTGTGTGTGTGTGTGTGTGTGTGCGCGCGCGCGCAAGTGTAAATGTTCTCCTGCGGGACTCACCTTTGCTGTGTGGGATGCACAGAGAGAGATGTTGGTGTTGGTGGTCGGAGAGGTCGAAACCAAATAAACCCCAAACCCTTCAACTCAGCCTGAGACAAACCTCCGAACCTGAAGCCAGAGTGGCCACAACCTCAAACCAAGGCCGGCCTCATCCTCACCTGCCTGCACCAACGAAGGCTGCTCGCAGCCAATCGTAGCGCAGACGTGAGGCCGCGAGAGGAGGCGAGGGGCGTCTGCCTGTCGTTTGTCTGTGACAGAGAAAAATGGTGTTGGAAAAATGAGAAGGGAAAGCACCTCAGGATGTGGCTTTGAGCGAGTTTGCCATCGTGGAAGTGGCTTCGCAGGATGCAAATTCAGGCTTGGCCAAATTGTGGTCAAAGTGCAGTGTGTGCGCACTTTGTGTGTGTGTGTGTGTGTTTCAAAGTAAAAGAGAGTGGACGGAGGAGAGAGTATAAAACGAGGGATGTATAAAGGTTGACAATTTGTTGGCTTTTGTGTTTCTTTCAACAGAAACGTGTTTCCTTTCTTAACAATTCCTCGTCCTTTACAACATTCATGCACTTTATTGCTGCTTTTTTCCACGCTGCTCTGGTCAGATGGCTGCTAGAAATAAACAAGAACCAGGAACAAGGGCCAAAATTATACTTTATTTTGCCTAATTAATCAATTAATCGTGTGTGTGTGTGTGTGTGTGTGTGTGTGTGTGTGTGTGTGTGTGTGTGTGTGTGTGTGTGTGTGTGTGTGTGTGTGTGTGTGTGTGTGTGTCAGGTTTGCAATGGGAGACGCTCGCAGACCTCTGCACGAGACGGCAGCGCTGGTGGAGGATATTGTGCACACGCAGCTCATCACTATGGTAGGTCTGCTGTTCTGTAACTTCAGTCATTCATAAAAAAAAAAGAGTAACTTTCTCTTCAGTTTTTTTTTATTATTATTATTTTTATTCTGTCCAAACCTCATCTATGTGTGAGAAGTAACTGCCCCGCATTGACCTCAATTCTGACCTTTCTGAGTGAATACATCTCATCAATCGTTGCTCTTGTGATTGGTGCACTGATCAGCTCCACCAGGCCTGCGAGGGGGCGGTCCTTCGAGGGTCAAGGGTCATTTCAGCGGAAGACATTTTATTTCTAATGAGGAGAGACAAGGTAAAGTAAAATAAAAAAAACTGACTATTTAATGCTGAAATTGTTCTGAAAGAAAATGTATAAATCAACTAAATTACTGACGTACGTGTCGTATAATCTTTTTTTTTTAATCCTTTGTAGCAAAAAGTGTCAAGATTATTGAAATTCCTCCAGTTTCGGGATTTTAAGTCCAAACTGCTCAAAACTGTGGATGATGAGGAGGCGCTGTCAGAATCAGGTATGTGACGCACGAGGACGCAAAAATGCAAATGCAACAATATAAGATGTCCGGCAGCACTCTGTCGTGTTTGCATACCGGTGCAGGTGGTGCCGGCGCCAACCAGCGAAGGCAGCGCCTGGCTCAGGACTTCCTGGCTTGGATGGACCAGATAGGCGACCTGCTGTCATTGGCCGAGCGCCAGGAAGTGGACCCCGTTAAACAGGAGCGCATGGAGGTCAGAGGTCGCAGCGATGAATGAACTCTGATCCCGAGTGTCTCCTGTGTCTGTTTTCTTTTCTTTTTTTTTATTGAAATTTTTGATTGAACTGTCCATTTTTGTGTGTGGATTCTCAGCGTTTGGACCGGCAGACCCGGAACATGGACCAGGCTCAGTACTCTGAGTTCTGTGAGAGTCGGCAGCTCAGCTTTGGTAAGATTTTTTTTTCTTTTTTCTAAACAACTTTTTAATAAATTCCAGCTGCAAAGGTTCAGCTTCAGGATGCTGGTCAAACTTTACGGTGTTTCTCTGTAGCTTCTCTAACTCTTGTCACCCTCACGGACTGTTTCCAGCTAAGAAAGCCTCCAAGTTCCGGGACTGGCTGGACTGCAGCACTTTAGAACTGAAACCCAACAGCATGGCCATGGAGATCCTGTCATACCTGGCTTATGAGACCGTTGCTCAGGCATGTGAAGTCAACGTCTTGGACATTTGTCACCGACAGCCTAGACGCCGTCGAGCATCTCTTTATATTCTGAGTGGCTTTCCGTTCCCAGATTATGGATCTGTCTCTGCTGGTGAAGCAGGAAATGACCGTGAAGACCAACCCAATCAGTCACGTGATCTCTGCCAGCTACATCCACTACAACACGCACTCAGAGGTGCGACACTCACAGCTGAAGAGGCGTGTTTGTGGAATTCACCTGGAAATTGCTTTTGGAAGTTTTCTTGATTTCCTTCTGCTTTGTCACGCAGTTAAAGAAGGATCCAGATTCGCCTGAGGCCACGCCCCCTTCCACTCCAGGCTCCTCCCACACATCAAAGCCCCTGTTGCAGGGTAACGGCAGTCTGGACAGCCGGGCCAGACAAAGGAAACGCAAAAAGGTGCGTAGCCCGGCGCTCTGCTCAGAGGGGGCGTGTTCTCGTTCTGTGGGTGTCGAGACGTTACGGAAGCACATTGCATTAGATAGAAAAAAAATAGGCACCTTGTTTTTTAATTACGATATCAGGATCTCAGAATTACGAGAATTACGAGATAAGGTGCCTACTTTTTTTTTTTATCCAGTGAATGCAATGCGCTTCTGTAAGACGTTAATGCAAAAATTTATTTTAGGATTTTTTTTCTGCATATTCATCTTCCTCTGTCCTGTCCATCTTTTACTTCTCCACTTTTCAGCAAGTGCGTCCCAAACATCAGCCCTTTGTGACATCACAAATGGCACTGTTACCTCTCCCAGATTAGCAAAATTATCCAAAAGTCTGTGTGTGTGTGTGTGTGTGTGTGTGTGTGTGTGTGTGTGTGTGTGTGTGTGTGTGTGTGTGTGTGTGTGTGTGTGTGTGATGGAGGGAGGAGGTGAGACTGGTGAGAACACTGCGACCTTTAAAATCCGCTGCCGGAGTCGAAGCGACTCACGTGTTTGCAGAATGATCCAAAATGTTCCCTCGCCGAGCCTTTTCATCTCGCCGCCTGCGGCGCCGCTGGTGGAGCGGCCGTGTGTTTGCAGCCGCTAAACACCGCGCTGGAAGCTCATAAAGCTGCAGTGAAAGGCCTCTGCTGCGCGAGAAGCACAGAGCGCCCTTTCACGGTTCAACAAATCCTCAATTCGACACTGTAAAGTTCGGTGCTTTGCGCTCGAGGTGATTTTTTTTTTTTTTTTTCAATGGAAAATTATTTTGTAAATAAAAAACAAAAAAAAAAAACCTGTTTGGTTTTAACCTTAGAGCTGTCCGGCTACAGTGGAACCTCCGAGCGGAGCCATCCAGCCGTGTCACATCCGAGAGGCCATGAGAAGATACAACTACAGACACACAGTACGTACTTGGACATTTATAGCTCTTATGTTCTTTTGATGGAGATGAGATGTTGCTTCTTTCACGCTGTCAATAAAAGCCAGCAAATTCCGAAGATGTGGAAAATTAGATTATTACGATTGAGATGCTGTTTTCCACTGAAGTGCTGTGCTTTTCCCCCCAAAAAATTTAGTTTTTCCGTCGGCAGTGGAGAAGATGGTTCTCACACTGTCCCAAGTGTCCTCAGGATATTCTAGATTTCAGATTTTGTCTTGCTATTTTCTCAGGGATACCACAGTGACCCATGATTAATAGTCCTTGTGAGTTTGTTGCTTCAAGTAATGAGCAAAGACTTCGTGAGAAAGTGGCACAGCAGGTTCACACACAATACATACAAAGTAAAGCAGTGTTTTCTCGTTTATGTTGAAGAAAAAAATCAAAGTGTGTTATAAATAAAAATCTATTATTATTATCATCTCTGTTGTTCTTGTGTTGTTTAAGCCGCACACTGATCCAGGTCAGTGGGAAACTAAACCTCGTCCTCTCTCTCTCTTCTCCCCAGAGTGTTTATTCAAGGAGTGGGATGTCGTTCCTGGCCTGCTGAAGATGCAACACTTCCCTGTTAAATAATCCCGGCACACATTTATTTTTGTTATGTTCTTGTATTAAAGTGTTGAGACCTTTCTTACAAACTGGCATCCTGCTCTGTTTAATTTACCATCCAGTTACCTTCAAGGTAAGAAAGCAGAACCTTGGTGAAGGCGGCACTGTGGACTCACAGCAAGAAAGTTGCGAGTTTGATTCCAGGCCGGGGGTTGGGGGGGGGCCTTTCTGTGTGGAGTCTACATTGGGTGGTTGTTATTGTGGGACCTTGATGTTTTTCAGTCCGCCCCTTGATGACCCAAAAACAGACTGAGAACACATTGCTGAAAAGAAACTTTATTGTTCACTAATACAGAAACACAAGGGACTACTGAGAATGCTCCAAAACTCAGCTCGTGACATTTTTTAGCGACGTAAGCACGTGGAGGCGGAACTTCAGAGTAGAATTTCAGTTAATATCAAACGATAACGACGCCGGTTTGTATCGGCTGGACTGATTGCAGGACTTGGAGGCAACAACATCTTTGCAGATTCTGTCAACTGAAATTTTTAGATTCGGAAGAGGAGCCTTTTCCAAAGCACATTTGCGTTACTTTAAACGACACTGGCTCAGTATTTCTGAGCGGCGTTGGCCAGCGCCTCTCTCTCCATCAGCAGCTCCCCGTACCGCTGCTGCAGCTCTCGCTCTCTCTCCATCTGCCGCTCCACATCCTCCCGCAGAGCCTGAACGCAACACAAACACACACACACACAATGTGAAGCTATTCAAGATTGCAAAAAGCAACACTCGGAGATAAATGGCACCAATAACATTGTGAGTCACTGGGTTAAATCTGCCAGGTCACAGTGGTTACCTCTTTTCTTCTGGGTATGGCAGTGTCCTCTTGTTTCTTCAGCTGACTGAAGGTCTGCAGCTCTGTGGCCGACTGCTCCACCTGGTGGACACAATAGAACCGCCATCAGGACCAGACAATTGAATTCCCACAAATTAAAAGATTAAAAAAAAACCCAAAAACGAATAGTTAAATTTAAATATATCATAGATGATCAGTGATGATCAGCAACTACGATGTGCGATTTGAGAAGCTGGGAGTGTCACTGCTGTCTGAATGTGATGTCAAGCTCATGGTGTTGATGGGGTTTAGTTTCGCAGAGGTTTTTTTGTACCTGTTCCCAGAGTTCATTGTGCTGCTTCAGGAGTCCCAGGGCTCTGGACTGGAAGCCTCCCAGCAGGATTTTGAGTTTTTTCTCCAGTTTCGCTGCTTTCCTGGCCTCTGCCGTCATGTGGCTCCGGTTTATCTGCAAGGTGACAAAGCAGAGCGTTGTTAAGATGGAACAGCGGCAGAAAACTCTGGTTTGGACTGTGTCGAGTTGATCTCCAGGGTCCCGCGGCCGCAGCGCACCTCCAGCTTTTTCTCCAAACTCTCGATACGGTCTTTCTTTGACGCCAGGTTGGCTCGGGTGTACCTGTTCTGCGTCGGCAGATACAAAACCTGCGGAAAAAGACGAAGGGAGGGTGACTAAAGGTCGTCTCACGCTTCTTCAGAACTTTCTTTCCTGTGCAGTTGAAAGTTTACCTGTCCGTAGCATTCCTCCCACACCTGGCTGTAGGCCTCCATGCTGAGGTCGCCGTGACCCATTCCAGCCTTCACCACATCCATCTCCGCTGCCAGCAGGGCCTTTGCCTATCATTGGAGCAAAAATCTTCTTTCAGCCCCGTTCGCACAAACAGCGTTTTTCTCGACCGACACACAGTTTGACTTGTGCGCTACCTGCTCCATCTCCTCGGGCACGATGGGCTTGTAGGGGTGCGCCTCCAGGTACGCAATGTGCGACGCGTTGTTGGACGTGGAGGCGGGGCCTCGGTTCTTGCCGCGCTGTAGCTGACTGGCGGCGCTACCGGACGGGTGGTGCAGGCAGTCGAAGTGCATCATGGTGTTCATCTCCTGCTTGATCAGCTCCTCGGCCAGCTGGAGGTCCGACAGCGGCTCCATGGAGGCGGGACGGAGGACCGACTCGTTTACCTGGAGAGGAGGGAGGAGAGGCGGTGAGGCTGGTCAACGCCGAGCTGACGAATGTGAAGCGTGTGCGAGTATGGGTGCGTGTGTGTGTGTTACCTCTGAGGGTCTGGGCAAACTCCTCTGCACCGCTGTGTGCCGCAGCTTCAGCTCCTTCTCTCTCTCCGCATCCCGCACAGCCTGAGGCAACAACAGTGTCAGTTTGACAAAAAGGTATGAACTCAAAAAAAAAATATTCAGCAACACAACTGAATGAAACTAAACACACACCTGCTTGCGGGACTCCACGTCTGCAGCGTCCTCGGTGTATCCCACCTCGGTCTCCGTCTCCTCCAGTTCTTTCTCTGCGTTTTCTGGGAGGACGATCTCAAAGTCGTTCTTGGGTGCAGGAAGTGACAGCAGGCCCTGCTTCAGCTGCTGTAGGCTCTCCCTTTGCTGTGTGATGAGGGAGACACAGAGTTTATTGTAGCTGTGTTTCCAATCCCCCTAGAATTGCACAAAATCTAAATATTGCAATAAAAAAAAACTGGTAAAGGAACCCTGTAAATTTGGAAAAAAAACTCTGAAATATGGCTAAAAGGTTTTGATGCTCTCATGAAGCGGTTTTTCAGACGTATCCATATAGAAATATAGCGCAAAAGTGTCATGGAAACACTTTTTTTTGCTTCACACCATTCAATGGAATAACACCTGAAATTGCAATTGTACTTTGTTGAAATTTTAGAAATATTGCTTTTATTTTGCGAAAAACTGTCATGGAAACGTAGCTTTTGTGTCCACGTCCAGAGCTAATCGCTGCCTCGTACATGAACAGGTGAGGAGGAGGAGGAAGAGGAGTGTGTGTTGTACCAAGTGTTTGGCGAACGCCGGGTCGGCCAGCTGGTCCTCGGTGTTGATGTTCAGTTTGTCTCTGAGCGGCGTGCGACCTGGAGTCAAGCCTGGGGTGGCGGCGCCGCGTGGGGTCATTCCTCCACCGGCCTGAGGCGTCATGCCTTCCTGACTCTGACCCGGCGCCGGGGTTCTGTTATCCAGGAGCAGGGTCGATGTTAACGTAAAACACTCACACTGGAGCGCAGGCTTCAGAGGAGGGTGGCGGCGGTGGCGGCGGTGGCGGCGCTACCTGACTGGCGTGCTGATTACGGTGTTGGGCGTCTGGATCTGCTGCTTCTGCGGGGTCACGCCACTGAAGTCGCTCTCCTGCAGCGGCGTGTTGAGGCCTCCCTTCAGAGGCGTGTCGATGTTGGTCAGCGCCATCAGGTTCTGAGCTTCCTGGAAACAGAAAGGTGGTGAATGATCAGAGGGAATTCAAATCAATTCATTTGGTGCAAAATATGAATAACTTTTGTGTGCAACTCAACCATGCAACTTTTATTCATAAAAAGCTGAATCGCAGCCAAAAGCGTCTTGAAACACTTTGCACAATCCAAGAGAAAATTGATGATTTTGCACCGTATGAATCAAAGTTGGCTGATTGATTGTTCCTGATGTTCTACCTGCAGGATCCTGTCCTGGACAGCAGGTGTGCGTGGGGTCCGCATCCCGGTCGACATGTTGTTGGTGACGCTGTACTCTGACAGGAGGGCCGAGGAGGCCGAGTTACCGCCTTCGCTTTCTTCCACCGCTTGCCTGGCGACCTCACTGGCGACGCCCATTTTGACAACTTCCTCCAGCTCGGCATCACTGATCTGTAGAGTGTGGGGAGGAGGAACAAAATTAATGTGTAGAAAAATAAAGGCCGTGTGGCTCCAGGTCTCGTTGGGGAGAATAAGTCACCTGTGGTGCCGGTAGAACTAATTTGGAGCGTTTCTTGGTGAACTCTGCGACTCCGCTGGTCTGCAGGATGGCAGATGGAAGATCGCTCTCCTTCTTCTTCTTAATCTTCTGCTTGTCTCTCTTTCTCTCACGCTCCTCTTGCTCACTAAAGCACACCAATAGTTTGGATTTAGAAACATAAACGAGGTAAGACCGAACCGCCACTGAAGAGTGTTACTGACCTCCGCAGATCGCTGTCCAGGTGCTGCTGCCGCAGCCGTTTAAAGTTGGGCTCCAGAGGCACGTACTGCTCCATGCTGGTGTCGTAGAAACCCTGAGGGTTGGACATTTGGGAACGAGTCAATTACACAAATCACAAACGTCCCTTTATGGTTGTGATGAGTTGAAAATTCAGTTGACGCCGATCGCGTTGTGTGATTGCGGTTACCGATGCAGGCTTCTTTTCGAAGGGGATTTCAGCGTTGTAGTCGACGCCTCTCTTCTTCTTTCTCTTCTTCTGAACGGCGATTCCTGCCGCTCTCAGCTCTCTGCGCTTCTGCAGAGCCGCCAACCGTCTACGACACAAAGGCGCAAGGACACTCAGTCATTTCTAATTATTAAACTCGGGTCGCCAGCAACACCCGCCGGCTTAAAATGTGTTTGTGTTCTTGTATCTGACCTGGCTTCTTCAAGCTGTTTTTCTCTGGCCTTCCTCTTGGCTTTCTTGCCTTGAGTGTTGGCCAGTCGAGCTCTGGCCTCTGACAACATCTCCAACTCATCTATAGGTTTGAAGAAACACACAGGTACACTGAAGTCACTTCTGCAGGTTTCACATATTGCACGCAAAAAAAAAAAAAAAAAAAAAACATGGAAGAAGTGTGTATGGACTGAACTTCAAAAGGATAACTTGAGCATGATTTACTCGGGTCGTTACAAAAAAAGTGCTATTTACATTAATAGGCAAATATTAAAATGTTTCCACTTCACAGCCTTAAAAAGCCAACAAGACAAACCTTCATCCATGTCCACAGGATCTGGTCTGGCAGGTTTGGTTTCGGGATTTGGGTCAATTTCTCCAGGTTTTAATTTCCTGGGGTCGTCTCCCACTTCTTCCTCATTGTCTCTCTGTGCTGCCTTGTCTCTGAAAAGAAGACATGCGATGATGAAGATTCTGACAATATAAACAGCGAATAATAGATGTGATTTCGGACATCCTTACAGCAGGTATTCGTAGTGCTCCAAGCACTGGGCAGCAGTTCGTCCAATAATGGGAGCGATGGTCCTCCACTGAGTGGGCATCAGCTTGGCCAGATGCAGCAGCTTCTCCTCTTCTTCTCGGGACCATTCTGTCTTCTTGATGCTGGGGTCCAACCACTCGTACCTGCACACAGGCAAAAAGTATTTAGCCTTCACCCCGCTCACTTAGCCTTTTTTGTATAGTTTTGCAATGGAGTATAAATATCAACACTTACCATCTGGCTTTACACTGTTTGGCAGATTTGCGGTGCAGCAGTGAGGCGATACGAGACCACTGGTTTTTGCCATATTTCATCACCGCTGCCTTGAGGATCTCATCCTGGATGGATTGACAGTTTGCCCGAAGATTAGAAATCGTTTTTTTTTTTTTTTGGTTTTTTACAGCCTTGCTAAATCAGATTAAACGTTTACTGACATGATCCGATATACAATAAAATAGAGAATCTCATTCCTCACAATTACTCTACTTTGTCAGACTAAGGAAACTCAACTAACAGTCAATGGATTAAAGGGCGCTTTAGCAAGCTCGCAGCCAGCTAACTTTAGGGAAGAGGTATCGATGTATGCAAAAATGTTTAACCACTTGGAAATATTTCCTTATGGACAACAACTGCAGCTAAGGGGGAAAATATTCCATACAACCAAATACTGTTGAGTGGGCATCTAACTCGGATTGGGATATATTAACTTGTTAGCATCACGCTAAGTTAGCTAGCCATACAAACATGTAGCACAAGTTACCTCGGTGTTGCGCCAAACGCCTCCCTTTATCATAATCCGCGGCATCTTGACTGCTTGTTTTCCTCTCCTTCTTCAGTGAAAACGTTGAAACGACTCCAAAACGCTTCAACAAGGATGCTCAAGGTCCACAATTTGCACCCAAAACAGTACTATTGGAATACAGCGGGACAACGAACGTGCGCCACACAGGCACAACGCCGGAAATCTGTGTCGTAAAATTCATCAACCGCTCCGACGAAGTGCATTGTGGGTAGCGAATGCTGTGGGGAAGCTCGCTAACTGAAGTATTGATCGTGACACCGAAGCTTAGAATGAATAAATATTAAGGGTGAATCAAGTAGTTTATTCTTCTATTTTTTCATTTATTTATTTATGGTAATAAAATAAAAATGCTCCGGGTTCTCCGGCTTTCTTCTACAGTCCAAAAACTTGCATGTAAATTAAGGTGAATTGGAAGTTGTGAGTGCAAATGGTTGTTTGTCTCCGTGTGGCCCTGCAATGAACTGGCGACTTGTCCAGGATGTCATGTCACCCTGCCTTCGCCCTATGACAGCTGGTGGGATAGGCTCCAGCAGACCCCCATGACCCTGAGCTCTGGAAGAAGCGGGTATTGAAAATGGGTGGGTGGGTGGATGGAAAATGGTGACAAACCGAAGCAGGCAAACACCAGGAGCGACAATGTTTTTATTTCAACTCTGTATCTGAGGTACACACTTTTTTTTTTTTTAAACTGATTTTGCACAAATGATACCAGGCTACATGTATGTTCTTCACACACTAGCACAACACGGAGAACACCAACATCAACATGACAACAGACATGCACAAACAAGGCAGAGGCGACAACCGAGTTCACCGACCAACTACTGGCCCGAACATAAGGAACCAGCCAGTCACGATGGGTGATATTACTGTCATGAGTAGGTAGGTGTGTGAGTGAGCAAAAGACAAGGGGTGGCTAGTGGGGGGGTTGTGGGGCTAGGGGCAGAGACGGAAGACAAGGGCAAAGTAAAGAAGAGGGGTCGGCTGATACCAAAAGTATGAAGACAAATTATAACACTGAGCACCATAATAAAGAATAATAATCTTCTGTATTGACAATAAATAACATTATTTTTCCATTTTTAATAACATATATCCTCAAATCTACAATGAACTCGACCCATTTGTGACAATAATTGACCTTACTGCAAGACACTCGCAACACACTCACTCTGTTCACACACGTCCCTTCCTTTTGAACAGTCACAGACACGCACGCATACACACACACTGTTCCAATCCCAGTCTTCCTCTGTTACCATTCAGTCCATTTTTATGAGCAATAATACTGTAATTACAGGGACGCAGGAGTCATCTAAAGGTGATGCTTAACTATTTGGGGTCACATGCAGACCGATATGTACATCTGTAAACTCAGTCCCACCCATCCCCTTCCATCTTTTCCTCTTTCTTCCCTTTTGTTTGACCCTCATCCCCACCTCTGCACATCCACACATGTCTATTTCAGGTCTCCGGCGTCTCCTTGGATGGTCTTTTTGATGCGGAGCAGCATGGTGGTCAGCCACTGGTCCAGGCGGGACACCGAGTCAAACTCCTTTACGGCCTCCGTGAACGCCTCGCTGTTCTGCTCCTCGTGGGCCTCCAGGAGTTTCTGCGGCGACAAAGACCGGAGACGACAGAGCCAGTTACAGGCCCACTGGCTTTCTTTTGCAGAATTCTTGACTTACTTTGATGAAACTATGATGAAAACTAAAGAGGTGAAAGAAGGAGATAGAAAAAAAAATGTGTAAATGAAAATGACCTTTAAGAGTTTCAGCTCTCTGGAGTCTGAGAAGGCTGGAAACATCTCCTCGTACTTCTCGATGGCCAACTGAAACACAAAGACACAGAAAGAGTCGCCTCGCTGTTACAAAGAGACAGTTTCAAGTGTTTGTCATGAAAACAGTGTCAACTTGTGTGTCACCTTTGCATTTAGCTCATCCACGATGAAATGGCACAGCGAGGCTTTAAAGAAATACTCCTTGGCGTTGTATTTCAAGAGAGGATTGTCCATGGTGCTCATAGCGACCTGAGAGTAAAAAAAAACCCCCACAAATTCTCAACAAACAAATATCTTGCGATTCATTCTCCTGTTCTTAGTTTTTATATTTAATGTTATTCTCTTTATGATCCCTACGATACCTGTTCATAAATTTCAATAGCTTTCTGGTACTGCTCCAGCTGAGCACTGTAGTGTCCAACCTTCAGGAGACATTTGTTGGCCGAGCTGAAAGACACACGGAGGGAGACACAGTGAGTCGCAGCTTTAAATGCACGTTGCTGTTGTCCCCGCTGCCGCAGCGAAGGAGCGAGGCACGGCCCAGTCGTTGTGAGGCTAATTTAGATGATGGATGCTGCATCTGTGCTATTGCACTGAACACCAGGCCCTCTGCCCTGCACTGCATCGATCAACAGACACTTTGGTCTGGAATCTTTTGTTTTCCTTTGGATTTGAAATCACGATAAAAAGAAAAAAAAAATTTGTTTAAAAAAAAAAAAAAAAAAAAAAAAAGCGCTAAAATGAAACATGGTAATAAAAAAACAACCACAATGTCCAAAACTATTGCATTAATAAAGTTGTCATGTTAACGGAAAAGTTCATTGACATGTCTGATGTGTTGAGTGTAACACACCTGTTTGATTCCTCTCCTTTGTAATAGTCTGCTGCCTGCTCATAGTGGGCAATAGCCTAGAAAACAAAAGCACAATAATAATTTCAACAACAAATACTGCATCTCATTTAAAATAATAAATATATTTCAAAATACACAAAACACTTTGAGATCATCTTGGTCTTACCTTCTCAATATCAACCAGCTCAGACTCATAAATCTCTGCTATGGTGATGTGATGCTTGGCTGCAATAGTGAACCGACCCTGTGATGAACAACACACGCACACACACAGGCACGCACACAGTATTGTTAAGATGGTTGTCGGTTGATCACAGATCAGAGCTCCTAATCCAGAGCTTACCATGTCAGTGTAGATCTCAATGGCCTGGTTTAGACAGTTGATGGCCTCTGGAAGCAGAGAGAGAAGCAGATAAGCTCAGGAGGAAAAAGAAAAACTGGCTCGTTTGAACTAAAACTCTCTCGGTTTCCTCCCTCTGTGACTTCCAGCAGCCTTTCACAGTGAGGCAAAAAGAGCCGCAGCTGCGTGACCGTGATATTAATTTTCCTCCAGCAACCCAGCAACCCAGAGACCCATTTTAATTTTTCTCGCAACCGCACCTCGGGGTCCAGACTCTGTGTTCAGTGAGGTGGTGCCAGGGCTTTCCTCGGTCATCATGTTCCATTTGCCATTACCGCAAAGTCAAAGAGTAGAAACGTACACCCCAGACTATAGAAATACTACTTTGGAGAAGAAAGAAGACCTCAAGATCACTGGAACTGTGAACGTAACCTTTGGTTTTGGACAAACCATAGTCAAGTGGTGAAGTGCACAGCTGGGACATCATAAAGAAGCACGAGACAAGAAAAAATATTAATTATACAGAGCCTGAACTCCAGTGAGGTAACAGCCTTGTGCACTAGTCTCCACAGACACACTTATTATGACACCCATGAATTTAATATCAACAGAGTGCCCTTGTCCTGCAGTTTGGGAGGAGAAAAATCTCATGACAGCAGCAGATTTGTGCAGCAGAGAGAGTGAGCGAGTGAGTGAGATAGTGATGCACTCACCCTGTGGGTCGGCCTTCTTGTAAGCGTTGCCTGCGTCGACAAAGCTGGTGGCAGAGTCCAGTTTGTTCTGCAGCTGTATGTGGAGCCGAGCCGCCTGGCAGAAGGCATTCCCCGCAGCTGCAAACACAGGGTTAATAAATACGATGCTGTCAGGAGACGCGTGAAGTTTTTTTGTTGGGTGGGGGAGAAGATTAATTATGAGAATGTAGAAAAAACACGGGTGATACGTGGGACCTTTTAACGATGCAACTGTTTCATCTTTTGCTTTGACACACATCACACAGTCGAAGCATCGAAACACATTTGACCAACTCTCATCTGCTCAGTGGAAGGGAGCTATTCCTGGTTGATCTGGAGCACAAGCAGCTGCGGCTGCTGATGTTGCCCTGAATTTTCCAATCATGTTACACAGAAACAGGAAAAACAGAAAGCTTTTTGAAACTAAGACTTCCAAAGCATAAGTGTGGGAAAGGGCTTCAAATCCCAACGTTTATGGTTCAAGAGCCGTGATGTGGGACTTCTGGTGTTTTGAAATCAAGAGGTGCAACACGCAATAATAAAATAATCTTTCATTATTGGGCCGTTGGACTTCAAAATCTACTGACTGTTGGAACAGGATGAATTTATTTGGCTGTTCTATGAAAGTTTAGTATGAAACGGAGCGAAAAGCCGAAAAATCTCTGTAGTAAAAACACTGTAGATTTTTCTTGAGCAGGTCAAAAAAGACTGCTCCAGTATGGTTTAGCATCAAAATAGGGGAAAGAGAACAAAATTTCAACACATACGAGAATTGGGGAAAACGCCTAACCCTAACCCTAACCCTAACCCTAACCCAAACCTCAACCCCAACCCCAACTCTAACCCTAACCCAACCCTAAATCCCAACCGTAGCCCTAACCCCAACCCTAGCCCTAACCCCAACCCTAGCCCTAGCCCTAACCCCAACCCCAACCCTAGCCCTAACCCCAACCCCAACCCTAGCCCTAGCCCTAGGCCCAACCCCAGCCCTAGCCCTAACCCCAACCCTAGCCATAACCCCAACCCCAACCCTAGCCCTAACCCCAACCCCAACCCCAACTCTAACCCCAACCCCAACCCTACGCCCAACTCTACGCCTAAACCTAACCCTAACCCCAAAACCTAACTCTAACTCCAACCCCCCAAAATGCAATCCTTGGTTAGATGCAAATATTGTTTGGGGACCATGGCGTGCAAAGGTTTGGGAACCTGTGTGTGTGTGTGTGTGTGAGTGTGTGTGTATGTGTGTCACATACCACTCCAGTTCTTTGCCATCTTAAACATGTTGGCTGCTCTGGCGTACATTTCAGTGGCGTCTTCTACCTTGTGGTTCCCCCTGAAACAAAACCAAAAGTCAATAATTTCCCCCCCCGTTTTGTCATTCCAAGCAACACAGCGCACCCTACTGCCTGGAAACATCTTGCAAGGATTGACCTGCCTGGCCAAATATTTATTTTTTCTTCTCCTCGCCTTTGACAGCATTTTTGGTCTTTCTGATGGGCTATTAATAGTTGCAAGAGCAAACAGTCCTCCAAGTAACCTTATTCCTCTCTGCTCTGCTCTGACTTGTGACTGTGACGTGTGACTGTAGCATGAACTAGTTCAGTGTTTACGTCGGTCTCCAGAGGTAGGTATGGCTGAAAGAAAATCAAGCAGCAGCAGCAGGAGAAAAAAAAAAAAATTAAAAAAAAAATCAATCAATCAATATTAATTAAATTCTTTCTTCTAAATTGTAAGCAGGGCACCTCCCACCTATAAGACAACACTCCCCCACAACGAAAGGCGGGGGAGGGGGGAGGGGGTGTGACAGCCCTGCATCACCACCGCTGTACCACAGGGCCTGGAAGGCTGCACGGCTCTCCCCGCCTACCAGCCGCTCTCCCTCTTGTTGCGTGACAGGTCACGACACGCAGGTCTTTTCAATCTGCGACGATACCCCACATTTATTTATTTATTTATTTATTTATTTATTTAAATGGACAACGGATACCATTTAACAGCTACAGGGAAATTCGCCAGTCTAAGGACATTATGTCACAGCGGCAGTGAACGTCTCTTTGCAGGGGGGCGGGGGGGGGATTGTTCGATAAGGTTGGAAACCGCCGATACATTATTAATATTCCCGGGCCTGCTAATGTATCGGTCGAGGAGCGAACGGGAGTCTGCGGTGCGGTGCGGTGCGGTGCGTTGCGTTGCGGGGCCTACGTGCACGGATTCCATCGAAATGGGACGAGAGACGAGAAGGTAAACAGAGAGAGAGAGAGAGAGAGAGAGAGAGAGAGAGAGAGAGAGAGAGAGAGAGATGAGGACGAGCGCATCATTTACCCGAACATCCCTCCGAGGAAGGATCCGGACGCTTTGACCTTCTTGTCGGCTTCAGCCATCAGCTGCATGGCCTCCTTCTCTTTGCCGGTGTTGTCCATCGCGATGTGACGGTCTGACGCAGGGAGACGGCAGGAAAACAGGCCGATGTTCCGCAGTGACGACGGAGGAGAGGCAGCGAGGAAGGAGAGGAGGGACGCGTCTCTTCTTCTGCTGCTGCTGATGCTGCTGCTGCTGCTGCCCGATGGTGCTGATGCTGCGAGCTCTTCTTCTACGGAGCGATCAAGGGGAAGGTCATTTCAACGTCTCTGCTGCCATCTACTGGAGAAATGGGGGGGATGGTAAGAGTCTTGAGAAAATGAGCCAGCAATCTTAGTTAATCTAGATAAATTTAATGCATACATGTTCATATTTTTTGTAATGCTCCTTGCATGTCATGAATACCATGAGGGCGAAGACATGTTGACCAAGTGCACCACAATTCTTTTTTCCCCCCGGGGAACTTGTGAACGTCAAGGGACGGATGAAACTAAAGCACAAAACAACATAAGCGCACAACAGTTTGACTTCAACGTTGAGGACAGCAATATTCTGCTATTTTTGGAATAAAAGACAGAATTCTGCGACATAAAAGTTGAAATGTTTCACGGTTTGACTTTTATCTCGCATGTATATTTTCTTCTCTCCATGGAACCAGCAAACATTCTCTGTCACGATTGGCATAGGAGTTTGTTTGTTTGTTTGTTTTTGTGCATTTTATTCTTTTTTTAACTGACACAAAATTCTAAGATTGGCTTAAAAATGTGACACATTGTGCAAACAAAGAAATAGAAAACTACTGTAAAAACAACAGCGCATGAAAATGATATATTGATAGTGACATTAACAAGCAGAGGCTGACAGGCTGCCCGTCACATTATCTTCCCCCGTCACAAATGCAACGCCCTCAATGTGAAAGCGCACATTAAGTTCCTGACGCACAAGATTTGCAGCTTTGTTTTTGTGTGCAGACACAGATTCAAAGCCTTTGCCTTGACGGGACTGACAACAGCCACTACCTTCTTTCCATCCATTGTCGTCAGCAGCAGCAGCGGGGGAGTCGACAAATGACATCCACTCTTAGACCAAATCCTTTTAATAGTCTTTCAAAGTAAACAGCTTACGTTCGGTGTAAACAAGAAACAATTCTACCGGGCGGGAACTCCAGAACGACGAGCATGCTCAGTTTCATGACTAACGCACGGGTGTGCTTTACAAGGCCTTCTGCTGGAGAAGCTAGGACTCAAATGTGTCGTTTCATACGTGCAGATTTGACCTAAATCGGTGGCTGAAAACTGAGGTACTTGGACGTTTAGCAGCTGAAGGTATTGCCTTTGAAACTGATGAGGAAAATCTCCAGGAAATGCTTCCCAGTAAGACGGTTGTTGAACACAGCATCATCATTTTCTTCTTCTTTTTTAAATTTTTAGCTTGTAAAAGTCCAGAAGAAAAAAACAGGAAAAACACAGAGAAATGTTGTGACAAATATTTTCAGGAAGATCACCGTTCAAGTGACAATTTCCATTCAATGTATATCTTTTTATCTTTTTTTTTTTTTTTTTTTTTCTAAAAAAGTCAACACGGAAACACTTTAGTCCGTTTGGACTTTTCTTTTCGTCTAGTTATGGAAGTAACAAATAAATAATCAAAAACATGTAAATTCCATTAAATAAGTCATGCAGTGGCGGCAGACGTCAAGGCTCTTCTGCATCTGACAGCGTGTCGAACTGTAGCAGTCAGAGGTAACAGGAATGATGTTGCTGTCAGTCTTTTTTTAAATAATAAAAAAAAACAGAAATGAAATAAATTCAAATGAAAAATCAAAAAAAAGCTTTCATTACACCACAACCTGCCTCAGGACATTTTCCTTCTAGCATGGAAGTAAAAGTCAGGACTGGAAATCAGTCATGCGATAATTTACACACCTTATCATGTTTCATTAATCAGTACCAAAAAAAATAAATCATACACAATCTTAACACTGTAATCAAGTGCATAATTAAACTTGTTGTGACATATGACAAACAATCTCCGTAAACATTGAGCACAAAGTTCACATGAATTAGATTTTGACTGAGCCACTCCCTTCTTTTTTCTGCTTCTTAAAATTGTGTTTAAAAATGAGTTTCCACATGACTTCCTGGTGTCTGTGTTTGTGCTCCTGCCTTTTCATAAGGACGACTGGACGACTGTCAGCTTCCACGTGGAAATAAAAAGGCAAAAGAAAGGCCTAAAAAAAAAAGCCTGTGCAAAAAAAGTGCAAATGAAAGAAGGGACCCTGGTCTAAATGGTTTTTGTCTGAATTCAGCATCACTGTGGCAGCAGAAATGAGGGAATGCGCGACATGGAATTTATTTTCCCCTGTTTCTATAATCAGAATTCCTCACACACACACTTATAATCAAATAATCAAACCTTCCTATTGGATAATCTTGGAAGGATTTATTTACAATTCTATGAACTGCATTTTCTTGATCTTTAAAAGTTGGCTTTAAGAGTGACCAATAATTATAAATAACCTCATAATTGGCACTTTTTTTTTTTTTTAGAATATGTAATATATTATAATACACTATAGCAATATCATTGAAATATTGAATAACTAATGCAAATATACATATTTTGGGCTGATAATTAATCAATAAATATGGTTTGCACTCCAGGCACCACCTGTTGGATAGATAGATGGACAGATAGATAGATAGATAGATAGATAGATAGATAGATGATGTCATGCATGTCTGTCTAAATGACAGAAAACAAGGACTTGTATGGCCTTTGACTAAACGCTGAAGAACAGCAAAGTGCATGCTCAAAATGGTATTTAGAAAAAAAAACCCAGCAAATAATTAAAGCATTTGTCCTTTAAAAATGAAATTAACAGTCTTTGTAATCTCAGCCTCCCTCGTCCCTCTGCAGCTCTGCTTCAGTCAGCTGATCCTTGTCTTTCCTGCTCAGTCCTCCTCTGACAGCGCCTCGTGCGGCGTGGACGACCGCGACTTGCTGTGACCTCTGACCTCGGCCTTCCTGTCCTGCAGGAAGTCCTGGATCTCGCCGGGCAAGCACTGGAACTTCTCCTGGAAGTCGGCCTCCACGGCGCCTTGCAGCTGGAGAAAAGACAAGGGAACGTTGACTCAGGTTCACTTCTCCGATGATTCCTTTAAGAGAGACGAGTCGGCGTCGAAACAAAACAGCGAGATTTGAGAGAAAACAACCCCCTGCCACGGAGACAGATGGGATGCGCGTTTCATAACGCCACCAGCTGGCCGCAGCAGTTACTACCAGCCCTGCAGGGCATGTTACAGCATCCCACTGTTGACGTCAGCGCTGATCTGAGAGCGTGTGGGCGAGAAGTCAGAGGCAGCAGCTGCACCAGCAGCAGCAGCAGCTCGGAGCCCCGCGCAGAGCAAACTGGGCCTGGGCTTTGTTTCACTGAGGTACAATGAGACAACGGCTGCAAAGAAAAGGCCTCTTAATAACACCTTTGGTTTCAGGTCTTGTATCTCCTGCAGGAGCTCGTTGTACTGCTCCACCAGCTGATCGTGGCGCTTCGTCTGGGTCTCCTCCAGCTGCAGACAGAAACAAACAAAGCAACAACACGCACGCTGACGATTTTCACGAGTTTCAGCACCACAAAAACAAAAATAACCCCTCGGCATCCAACAGCTGCGTCTTGACGGTGGGGAAGCTCGAGGAGAGAGTCGGCGTGGAGGCAGATTCTCTGTCCTCCGCTCACCCGTTTTATGTTCTGGACGACTTCATTGACGTAAGACTTATTGATCTCGATCTTCTCCCTGAGCACAAACAGAGCGGCCGGGTCAGTTTTAGACGAAATTTTAAAGAAGAAATAAAAAAAAAAGAAAATCTTTCAGCCACCAGCGCGTGAAGCAGGGAAAAGATCTTACTCCTCTGCCAGATGTTTCTCTTTGGTCTTCGCTTGGTTGATCTTCTCCGTTCTCCTTCGATCCATCTGCCGCTTCAACTCCTTTTTCTCCCTGCAGCGGCAGAAAAGTAACTGTAAATTTGCTGTGAACACATCAGTCTACGCAGAGTGTAGTCAACCTGAGGCATTCCAGACATTATCATTTTTAAATTAATGACTTAAAAAACTAATCTACAGATTAGCAAGTCACATTTTTTTTTTTAAAGAATACTAAAATGTTTTTCCACATTCCCAACTTTACTTCAGCTTTCTCCACAAAAATGTTCTTTGTTTTTATCAACTGGAAACCCATTCAAACCCTTAACAATGCAGCTGATTTGCCAAGACCACTGAAATCCTGACACAATTGAACGTCCAGACTCAGAAACTCACTTGTCACAGATTTCTTTGAGTTTCTTCATCTGGCCGCTGTGAGTCTCCTCAGCCAGACTGCTCAGCCGCTCCGTCAGCTGCAGGACGCAGAGGCACACAAATAACACACGTCCGTAACTATGATACAGCAGAACAGGTCTGAAGTTAAAGGCATCACACTCTGATGGTTCCGCCGTGACTCGGATTGAGCTTTTCCGCAGGGAAAGTTTAATTTTAACAGATTCCACCTGCAGCTGCCTGAAGAAAAACCAATACAAAACCCAACAGCTGGGATGAAGGTTCTGCTGTTTTTTTCCCCGCCTGTCATTCGTAATTTACCATCTTGATGTGTTCCCTCTGCAGGTACTTCTGACTGTAGTACTGTTCCTGCCTCAGCGCCAGGAGCTGCTGCTGCTGCTCGTCTCTCAGCTGCTGCAGGCGCTCGTCTTTCTCGCTCCCCGAAGATGCTTTTCTGAGAGGAAGACAGACGTGAAACAGTGATGCTGGGGACAAAATAATAATAATAGTAATAATAATGATAACTGTAGGGCACAAACGCATCTACCTGCTCTTGCTGCATTGCCTGGTCATCTTCTTGTACTTGTTGTTGAACTCTCGGAGGAGCTCGGAGGTTTTCTTCTGGTGCCTCCTCACCAGCTCCTTCAGCTCTTTGAACTGCCGCCGCTGCTCCTTCTGGTAAACCTTGGACTGCTGCAGACTCTCCAGGGCGCACGGCGGCACATCTGGGTTGCCAAAGGGACCCGGCGGCATATTTCATTAAGGCATCAGGCATATTTCTCCCATGTTTTCTCACTGAGGAACGCAGTAACTGAGGACTTAGCAAGTGAATCAGAGAACCAACCTATCAGAACACTTAAGACCAGATCTTCAGTCTTTGCTGCTGGCTTGTTTGCATCTGAAAGGCAAAGCAAAGCAAACAAACAGAATTAAAAATCCTTGACATCCGTCGTGGTTTAATCCATGGTGGATGCTACCTGTGGATGCGGCTTGCTGACTGGCTGCAGCCGCTTTGGGGGTGGTGGCCACAGGGGTGTGGCCTGCAGGGCCAGAGGCGGGGCTAAGCCCGTTCTCCAGGGGGGGCGACTTCTGCTCGCTTTTTCGCTCAGCGCTGGTTTCTGTCTCATCCTGGATATACAGACACACACACACACACACACACACACACACACGCACACGCGCACAGGCGTCACACACAGAACTCAGGCCATTGTGACCCCAGAACTGCAGGAAGTGGCCGGACCTCCGTCTGCGTGTCCTCCTCCACATCGTCCAGAGTCAGAGCCGCCAGCTGCTTGGACCTCTGCTCCAGCAGGTTGACGTAGCGAATAGGATTGGACAAGGCCTCGATCACATCTGGAAAGGAATTATATACAGTGATGACCAGTTAAAATGAGAAATGTCAGCCCTAATTTCCTTTCTACTAAAATGACTAAAGAAACAAATACAAATCCGTGAGATGATTTTATCTGTTGTAAATCAACCATCTATGAGTTAATGGCATTTGTCCTGTGGGGGGCCCCAGAGAGCTTCTCAGCAGTGAATATGTTTTATGATATTACTTGAAAATCTAATCACCATCATGCATGCGCTATCTGCATCAAACATCTTGATATATTTTAATTCACACATTTTTTTGAATTATCTTGTAGTTTTATTCTATTTTTTCAACTTTTATGTTCACCACTCTTTTCAAAAAGGTGAAATAATTACAACTGAACATTAATTTTAACCAAGTTATACCCTAAAAAAAAAAGCACTGGACGTTTAAAACAAACCCTTTCTGAAGGCTAGATTAAAATTATTCATTTTTGCGGAGGTAAAAGTGCAGTTTTCTCGTCTCTGACATCTCCCGGAGGGACAGAATGCAGATTTTCCAGGTGAAGATAAAAGCTTCATGTTGGCAGTTATAACAAATCGACACAACATCCACACCTGCAAACGTGTCGGGGACGTAATCTTTGACCTCGATGTAGACGAAGACGGCCGGGAGGATCAGAGACTGGTTCTTCTCGTTCCTCAGGCCGATGTAGCGGTAACCTGAGGGAGGCAGACGGGTTCAGGTGAGTGTGCAGGTGAGCGACCACCTGCCATCCATCCACACACCACTGCAGCAGCTGAGGAGCTGCAGGCACATTTAGGCCTAAACTTAATATTTAAACCTGCAGGGAGGATTTGTTCGAAGGGTCTGGTGGCCTCTGAATTACCAGGCACAATAGTTTTTGACAATGTAATTAAAAAAATAAATGAGATGAGATCAAAACTTTATCGCCCCAAAAGAAAATTTGTTTTGGCCTGAAGTTTGCAAATACAGCTGCACACAAGACAAATGCATATTGCACAGAGTTGCAAAGTGCACACAATCCCATATGGCATATAATTAAAAAAAAAAGAAAAAGGAAATGCAATGCAATAAAAGAGAATAACAAGAACAATACAAAAAACACAAAGAGGCAAAAATGAAAATTAGGAAATAAGGAAATAAGCAAGATATAAAATTTAAAAGGGGGATTATAGTGATAATTTGCATTTTATTACAGTTCTAAAAAAGTTTTGGTTCTTGGTATTTAGATATAAACAAAAAAAAATTCAAAGATGAATAAAACAGGATTTTATTGGCTACCTGGTCTGACAGCGGACACTGGAATAATACGGTGGCCGATAAACTTCCCTCCCTCCTCAAAAGCGGCGATTCTCAGCGAGGCCAGAGTGGGAAGGATCACCTGTCGGAGAACCGCACTGTGAGCTCACTTCCTGCCTGACCGGACTACTTCCTGTTTTTCTCCTCCGCTCACCTTTTTAAAGATGATGGGCTCCTCGTCCCACACCGGGTTGATGGCGTTGTTGTTCTGGGAGGTTTTGGTCTTGAGCGCTTTCCTCCTGGTGTCGGCAGGAAGTCCGAACATCTCCACCTCCACGTACACGCCCACCCGCCGCTCCGTCACAAACTGGCCCGAAATCACCTGCGAGAGACGCAGAGCGGTGAAAAACAGACGGGAGGAGGGCAAAGCCCAAGAAAAACCTGTGCTACCTTCACA
This sequence comes from Nelusetta ayraudi, assembly GCF_046127955.1. Classification (NCBI taxonomy): domain Eukaryota; kingdom Metazoa; phylum Chordata; class Actinopteri; order Tetraodontiformes; family Monacanthidae; genus Nelusetta; species Nelusetta ayraudi. Next base: position 55,941 of record NW_027466122.1, on the reverse strand, counting down.
GAGAGAGTGTTGGCCACGATGCCGTCCACCGTGTTTTCGGTGAAGGGGTCGAAGTGTTTGTCCGGCCTCCTCATGAACTCAGGCTTCAGTCTGTAGCCGCTGCGTCCGTTGTACTCAAACACGAAGAGGTTGAGCTGCATGGACAAATCTGGAGCACAAGACACTCACGTTTAGAGAGACGGAGAAGGAGGAGGAGTGACAGTGAAAGACTCTGATTGTCTGCTACCACACGGGACATTTTACAATTTATCGGGACCACTTGCCTATGGTTTGGTAGTTGAGCGCCACCAGCTGGCAGCCGGCGTTCCAGAAGAGTTGAGGCATAAAGTTGGACGAGTCGACTCTGGTGCCTTTCGGGTAAATACGACTCAGCTGGGATTTGTTATATCTGGTTCACGCAGAGTTAAGAACAAGTGCTGGGGAGCTGAAAAGTAATTTAAAATTATGTGGAAAAAAAACATTTACACAAGCTAAACCTGTAACTCAAACAGACAATCAAAAATGATGCATATTAGTCGTATATTGAAATGCAGAAACAGCATAAATAATAAAATACAGCAGAAATGGGTCGCAGGTTCCCCCCCCCCCTCTCTCTCTCTCCGAGGCGCCTCGAAGGCAAACGCCCACAAACTGCGGCTGGTTTTTCCATGATTACTACATTTGTTTTCATATTCAGTGTACCATATCTGGCGTGCACAGACGAGGGGAGGAGGCTCTCAAAGGCAGAACAGCAGGTGCCGAATTAAAAGTGAATATTAAATGTCTGTCAGAGGCAGAATTTTTTTCTTTTTCTTTTTTTCTTGTGCCGGAGCATCAAAAGAGGGAAAGAACAAGATGGACGGAGGCGGCGGAAGCGTTGCCAAGGATACTCGACAAACTCCACCGGGGACTTTGTGAGATGTTCCAACGCTTTGGTCTCCACAAAAGACGACATGTGGTAACAGCGGGCCGCCTCTGCGCACGTGGACACACAAGCACATTACCATGGTTTCAACACGCTCGCGCCACTTCCTTTGTAAGCAGAACGCAATGAAAAAATCTGCATGTCAGACGCGATAATGACTCAGTAGAAAAAGGCAAACAGTCTCATTTTGTTGGAGAAAACTAAGAAAGAACTTTGGGTTGTGTTTTTTTTTTTTTTGTCCGATCAGTTTTTCTTACTCTTGGAAGCCTCGAAGGAGTTGAACTTGGTGGGCTGGACGTAGTTGACCAGGGTGGACATCTCCTCCGTGGCCACGGCCTCCCTCTCCGACGAGCCCTGAGGTCAACAAACAAATAAATAAAGTAAAACAAATGAGAAGCTTCCAACCTTCTCATGTGGCGGGCAGAAATACTGAGCAGAAACACCGGATGTGGTCACAGCGATGGAAACAGGCGGACATTTTGTCATTTGCGGTGACAAAAAACAGAGAAGCAACTGTTGCTGACCTTTTTACCATCGTCGTCGTCGTCGTCGTCCTCTTCCTCGCTCTCGGCCTCCATCTCTGCTGAAATCAGAGTCGCACAAGTCTTTATGGGTGTCGCTGTCGCTCACTCAGTGCATACACCGAAAAAGCTTTTGACTTCCGTACTAATGGGCCCATAGAGCATGGGCAGTAGTGTCACTTTCACTTTCTGGCCTTGAGCATTTTTTGAAATGACTGAAAGACCATAACTGAAAAATCTACAAAAGAAAGATTTGCTATGAATCGCATTTCAGGTCACAGTCGTCCTGGCAGCTGTTCTAAAGATGTTTATTTTTGAATTGAGGTCGATGGGAAAAATGCTTTTTGGGTCCATTTGATTTTTCTCCTGCAGTACCTCCAGTGGCCACTGGGAAAATCGGCGCACTGCCATATTGCCAGTCCGGTATCCAGCTCTTATAATACATGTATGGTGTGAAGCGTCATAGGAAACACATTGAACTCTGAACACTGCAGTCGAACACTTCTGGATATCGGTTTTAAAAACACAGCCGGCGGACCAATCAAGCGGCGGCGGCGGCGGCAGACTCGCTGTAACTCTTGGAGCGGCACGCAGCAACAGTGGGCTGATTACAAAGCAGACGGGCGGCTGCGGCTCGGTAAACAACAGGACCTCTCGGCAGGTGATTATTCAGCCCACGCCTGCTGGATGAGTGTGCACTCCAGCGCACGTCTGCTCTTTGTGTACCGACGGGCCTGGCAGTCCCACACCTGCTTTGCGTGTCTGCGTGCACGTGCCCGCAGGTTTGTTTCTTTTTTTTTTTGTTTAGTTTTGTTTTGTTTTCCAGGAGTTGCTCATCATGTGTGTCAATAAAGCTCCCCGAGTTTCCTCTGCGCTGCCGTTTAATTTCTCGTCTGAGCCGCTGACCTCTTCTGGGATGTCCTGCTCATTACCGGGACGTCCCAGATGAGGTGCAGAGGGCAAATAGGAAACAAAAAAAAAAAAAAAAAAATCGAGATGAGAGCTGCTGTGGGGCCAGACAAAAAAAAAAACAGGATGGGAATAGAATATTTAGCGCTTGTCCGTGTCCTCTGACAGGTTTGGCAGAGGACAGCTTTTGGTGATTGTCACGCAGTGACGCTGATAGAATTTGCTGGATGTCGACGACTCGACGTAAAGGCCGACGCCGAACGCGTTCCTGTATTCTGAGCCACAAGCAGACAGCCGACAGATGAGTCACTCACGTTCGTTTTTTTATGCCTCCTAAGACAAAGGGCCGCCGGGCGCGTGGCAGCGAAAACACACACACACACACACACACACACACACACACACACACACACACACACACACACACACGCGCACGCACGCACGCACGCGTCATTGTTCCCACAGCCGATGGTCGAGGCTGAGAAGAGTCCTTGTGTGTCTTTGTGTCTCACCTCCCGTGTTGTTGCTAGGAGACACCGGCTCGCTGCTCTGACTGGCGGCCTGGTCGGCCAGCCGCTTGGTGTCGGCGCTGTTGGAGGGCTTGTGCGACTTTTTGTTCTTGATGAGGATTTTGCCCATCAGCTCCTGGGGGCTGGGCAGCGGGACGCCCGACTCCAGCTGGGGACGGAGAGGGTTTGGTTACTGCGTGAGGAGGCCAGAAGGTGACCTGGAGGTGACCTGGAGGTGACCTGGAGGTTGATACTCACGGCGTATTTGTCCAGCGGGTCGATCAGCAGCGCTTCTCCAAATATCGAGCGGCAATACTCGGCCATTTTCGCCTGTTGCTTCAAACTAACAGACACATCAATACGTGTTGTTGAATTCTGTCATATTGACCACAATGATAAACTACCATTCAAAAGTGTGGACATATACAGCACTCCTGATTTAATGGTTTTTCTTTCATTTTCATGACTGTTTCCATTGTAGATCTTCACTCACTACAAGTTTTATATTGCAGATGATCTAGAATAGCCACCCTTCATGTAAAATATGTATAACATAACATATAATCCACATAGCTTGGTCATATATTTGATGTCTTCAGTATGTACTGTATCGACAGTGTATAAACAAGTAAAGATAAAGAAGAAACAGGTGTGTCCAGAATTCTGACTGGTATTGTATTTTTTCAAATAAAACAGAGGAATGAAGGATGAAAGAGAGTCTCACGAGTCCACGTGGTTTTCAAAGGACAGTATGACTGGGAACGGGGAGGTCTTGAAGGCGCACTCTGCAATGGCTTCAATCACTTCCTGCAAAATGATGCAAAAAAAAAAGAAAAGTTTCTGTCAGCAGAGCCAAGGTCATCACTAGAGCAACTGAAAGGCAACTTAAAATACATTAAGAAAAAAACACACGCGCAGAATGACGGCCTTTAACCAATAATTGGAAATACTATGCAACTCGTCCAACATTGCAGCAATGAGGGAATCAGAGCTGGCAGTTAAAATTTCGGAAGGGATTAAATTAAACCGACTGATGTCTGAATCGTTGGAGGGACCAAGAGCCACAAAGCTGCTCCCGTGATCGGGATGTGATTACGTTTTTCCACGGCGAGAGCCTCTGTGACGTCGCAGACCAAACCGTCGGCGGGAAATTGGATCAGCGCGGGAGAACGGCTACGACTGGCAGGAGGCACCTTGAAGCGGGTGAGTTTGCAGTGTGAGGAGGAGGCACCTTGAAGGGGATCTCCGACGTCATGGTGAAGCCGTGCGTGATGACGGGCTCCTCCTCGGCCGTCCGTCCCTTCCACACGTCCAGCTCCACGCAGCGGCAGCCGGCCAGCAGCACCTGCCGGTACATCTCCACCGAGGAGCTCCCGGCCAGCTGGCCCGCTGCAGCGTCACAGTGGCGGAGGGAGTCAGTGGTTGGAGGGAGGAGTCAAGCCCTCAAGTCAACATTAATGCCATGCGGTGCCGTGTAAAAAGCTATTTTCGCTTTAATCTCCGTCGTCCGGATCCATTTCCAGACTCGTAATTGATTGATTCAATTCAATTCAGCGGCGCTCAGAAGCACTTTTATGGCTTTGCAGAGCGCAGCTCTGTGTCCCGACGCGCTCGCGGATGTTTAATCCTTCAGTCTGTTCAAGGAGGTTGAAGGTTTTTTTCTCTCAACTAAAGTCTCAGCTGTTTCTGCCGCCTTCAAAACTGAGCCTGTTAGATCCTCATTACATAGTTGGATAGATAGATAGATAGATAGATAGATAGATAGATAGATAGATAGATAGATAGATGGAGGGTCCAACAAAGCCTCAGTCTTTAACGCAGGGGTAAAATATGCCATACTCTGAAAATATCATTGAATTTATGGTATAATTCATGAATAAATTAGTTGTGCAAAGTTGCTCCTGTGGAATTCAGATGAGCATAAGCCATAAATCAAGGTATTAATATAAGATATAATCTAATCTAAGAGTTCGATCCTTCAGGGAGCTACTATAACACAAAACTTAAGACACCTGTGCGCACCTGTCAGGTACGTGTTGTGCGACGAGTTGACAAAGTAGTGCGACAGAGGGAAGCTCATGTCCTCGGACTGGTCCAGCTTCTCCGGAGGGATGACGCCGTTCTCGTCGCTGGACAGGTAGCTGGAGAAGGCCTGCAGCGTGATGACGCCTGTCAGGACGCAAAAAAACAACACAACAGCGACAGTTCATCAACTGCGGCCAATCGGCCACCTCCATCTCGCCCCTCCTCCTCCTCCTCCTCCTCTTCCTCCTCCTCCTGCATCCTGCTCACTCTTGCACCACACCAACAACTTAACTCTTTCTTTTAACTATACTTCTCTGAAATCTGATTTTTTTTTTTTTTAAATCAGATTCCACTTCACTGGTTTCCACTTCACACCTCATGCGCCCAATAGACGAAAATAAACACATGAATCTATTTTACTGGCGGTGCAAAAATAACAACAGAAAAACGTGCCGACTGCCAAAATGTTGTGTTGGCAGCCGCCTTCAATTATTATTTTAGATTCCCTCTCCCTGTGGGTGTGTGTGAATATGTGTGTGCATGTGTAGGTGTGTGTGTGTGTGTGTGTGTAGGTGTGTGTGTGGATATTCTTGCATCAATATTCAAAAATAAATAAATAAAAATCAGCATATTTTCATATCAGCTTATTTGGAAAATGAACCAAAATGGGAAATGCACCATAGCTAGAAGATGAGAAGGGAGGTGCTTCTGGTGTGTGAGTGTGTGTGTGTGTGTGTGTGTGTGTGTGTGTGTGCGTGCACCTTGCTGCAGCTCTGCCTTGTCGTGCTGGTACCTCTCCATCAGGCTGTTGGTCTGCACCGGCCTCAACGGTGGGTAGAGGATCTCGTTGAGCCGCGGGTCTCGCTGCTTGTTGTTGATGAACTCGGTCATCTGGTCGACGGACATCGTCCTATCCTTGGCTCCCCTGCAACACCACCACACCAATTCAAAAGGCCATTTCTTTATTTACGTTTTTTTTTTTTTTTTTAAACACTTTCTGAACATATTAAACACCCCAAGCCTCCGTCTTTAAACATTCTCCAGTGACTCATTGGGGATTTTGGCTTTGAAGCTATCAAAGATAAGAGAATGTTATTTCCCCTTCCAATAATATTAATAATAATCATAATAATGCTAACAGCAATAGTCTGAACGTGTCCCGGCTGTGACAGCGGCAACTTACTGCAGTTTAAAAATGCTGCTGAGCTCGGGCCGTGGACACAGACTGTCCAGGAAGCTTCTGTACACCTCCAGCGTGAAGTCCTCCAGTTTGATACTGTCCCCCTGTCAACAACACACACACACACACACACACACACACACACACACACACACACACACACACGTCTCATCGTCCAATCTCGTCTTGTTTGCTCCAAAAAAAGCAACTGATCCCTCCTTCCCTGCCCATATTTCACTCTCATCTCCTCAAATCTCTGCCTGTAAATCCTCCCCCTCTCACAGGAGGAACAGCCATGATGAGATCCAGTGTGCGCAGATAATCTGCCTTTCTGCCTTTTTGACTAGTTGCATTCAAACTTGATGACCCACATCTCTGAGCTTTTTTTTTTTTTTTTTTTTTCTCACCCCTCGGTGCACTGTGAGTCATTCTGGGCAAAAAAGATCCAACAACAGCAAATAGAAAAAAAAAGAAGGAGGCGGAAGGATGAGTGTAAAAGACTCTTTTTTTGTGTCTTTTGCTTTGCACACTCTAAAGCAGTGAAGTCATGAACCCCCAGGAACATTAATATTAATAGATGCGGAGTGTTTACCCGGCTATAGGGCAGTCGGCAGTTCTCCAGGGCGCTCTCCACTTTCTTTCTGTCTGACGAAAACAGCCGAACGATGCTGCAATAGAAATCATGGCGCGCCGTTATCAAAAACCAACTGGTGTTCCGGCATTTATTTACAGTACAGCACCTCCTGTTAGTCACTGCTTTAAAAGAAAATACTGTCACTGCTCTGCAAGGAGGGAAGTAAAGAAGAAGAAGAAGAAGAAGAAGAAGAAGAAGAAGAAGAAGAAGAAGATCAATTCAAATTTAATTGTTGGAGCAGCGAGGGCATAAAGTTAAATGTTCATGTTTTCTGGAAATGTTTCAAGAGCGCCAACTAGTGTCAGCAGGTGGGCAGTGGCGGTAATCCTCGCGCTGCAGGATATCGGCTGACTAACCACGTGCTGCCGCTGGCAACACAACCAGGGGCTCAGGCTAAACACATGGCACTGATACAACTGGCAGGCAGAGGACGAGTCTGTTCACTGTGGAGCTTCGTGTCCTGCAGAAACTCCTCCGCCGGCGTTTTGCAACAGTAACTCGGGACTGAAGCCCGTCAACGAAGGAAGGTCTGGCTGTATGGGATTTTTTTTTTTTTGCCTGCTTCATCTTTTGGAAATTGTCCCTTTGTGATGTCACTAACAGCTCTGCCAGCGGTTAGTGACCACACCCCCAGCCAGGGCTTGGTTCCGCCCTCCTTCTCTCGTTTTCTGAACGTGTGGAAGGGCCAACAGTGTGTCATTTCTGGCCGCAAGCTGAACATCCGGCGTTTTAGTGGGAGGTAATAAACAGAGGGCTAAAAAAAACTCTAGTGATGTTCGGCACTGAAGGTAAAGATCCTAAAGGGTGGATAATAATGATAATAATATTAACGATGATGATGATGATGATGTAGCAGACATCATAATAGTTCTCCTATAGTTTGGACTCTGACCAGCTTGCAGTTACAAATGAATAACTCTTCTAAAGACACTTTCCACACACATTTGTTTGTGAAAAGTGTGAAGGGTTTGTCACGTACAAGCAAAGGCATTGGCCGGACAGAGAAGCGAACGTGTCCGTCCACTCGACCTTGATTCCGCCGCTGGTTTCGCTTCTGAAAACACAGCTTCCCGTCACAGCGCCGTAATCCGTCTCATCCTCTGGCAGCGGTTGATTACCAGGTCAGTGCTGAATTAAGCACCTTCGTGAATCCTGTCCCTGTTTTCGCTTCCCCAAGTGCACATGGAATTAAGTTTATTTTAGGAAGCGAGCGACAGGAAAGAGCAAAGTTTGAGTTTGTGCGAGTCTCTGCAGATTTCCGCCAGGCTATTTTCTCACATGGTCCAACACCTGGTGGACCATGTGCCTCCCGATCGGTCGCAGCCATTGATTGAGACATTGAGACATTGGGGGACTCACTTCTTCACGGGGATTCGTCCTTCTGCGTTGGGCTGGAGGGTCAGTCTGACGTACCTGTGGAGTCAAAGCAGAGGACCAGACATTCTATATATTTTTGTACAGTAGCTGTTTTTTTTTTTTGTTTGTTTGTTTTTGTTTTTTTGAATATAAAAAGAAATAATGAACATTTAATTAAAACTGTAAGGAACATTTGTTTTCAGTTTGCATGAGAGAATTGTACTTTTCAGCAATATTATTATTAGTTTTATTTTTAGAAGTGCATCTAGACGCTGTGGTGGGTATTTTTTCAAGGCAGCAAATGATTCAGTAGGGGTGACTGAGTTGGAATTAAACAAAGGTGCTCTGGGGATTTATGGCAGATCAAGTCGGCGGCTGCGGCCTGCTGATGAATATCCAGCCTGGGATGCACATTAATTTGAATGATGTTTCTCCAGTGATTTGTTTTTTTCATACTCACACTTTTAGGAGACTGTGGTCTCTGTTCAGGTTGTGGCTCAGCAGGTTGGAAGACAGAGAGAAGAGTTCCTCACACCAGACCTGGCAAAGATCACCACCACCATCATCATCATCATCATCATCATCATCATCATCATCATCATCACTATCATCATCATCATCATTATCACTATCATCATCATCATCATCATCATCATCATCATCATCATCATCGATCATCACCATTATCATCATCATCATCATCATCATCATCATCATCATTATCACTATCATCATCATCATCATCATCATCATCATCATCATCATCATCGATCATCACCATTATCATCATCATCATCATCATCATCACCATCACCATCATCATCATTACGACATCATCATCATCATCATCATCACCATCATCATCATCATCACCATCACCATCATCATCATCATCATCATCACCATCACCATCATCATCATCATCATCATCACCATCACCATCATCACCATCACCATCATCATCATTACGACATCATCATCATCATCATCATCAACCCACCTTGGCTTCTTCTTCCTGCGACGCGATAAAGTTGAGCTGGTTGACGTTGACCAGGTCCGAGGCCGTAACCACGGTAACCATGCGGTTCTCCAGCCGGCCGACGAGGTTCCCCACTTCGAGCAGCTCCCGCAGCTTGGCCTCCTATTGGTGGAGAGGATGTGCGTCAGAGTGGCGGAGGGGCCGGAGGAGAGTCCTGCTCTCGTTACTCACTAATGAACGTCTAGTTATTGACAAAGTGTCCTCTCCTCATGGCGAGGGGGGTTCGGCGGAATGCAAAGTGATGCGCCGGTAACAAGGGGAACTTGTTAGCGCTTGTAAGTCTCGTCTACACAGCGGCGCCCTGGAGTTAACGGGGCCCCGAGCTAAACAGGAAATCAATCACTCTAATTTGGCTACGCGACAAGAGGATGAGTAAGTGTTTCAGCAAGAGTCACGCAGGAATCCTGACTGATGAGGGATCCAAGGACAAAGACATGCTGAAGAGTTTTGGCTCGGCCCACTTTAACTGTCTGGAAAAATAAAATAAAAAGTTTCAGAGCAACTGTAAAGGTTGAATATTACATAAAATGTTCTGGTCTGTATTTTCCATCCTGGAGCCTGGCAGAGAAAAAAAGTCTCGAGATGTTTAGACAACAAAAAGGGGCGATTTAACCCTCTGTTTACAGCCTCCTGCAAAAAACACTAGGCTATAGATTCACAATGACACTTTGTTGGAAGAGCATAATAGTTGAACCTGAGAGGTATCAGTGAGAAGTGAGTTCCCCTTGTGACATCACAGAGAGCTAATTTCCAGAACTGTGTGCTCTAAGGACGCACTTCCTATAAAAATTGATTTCTGAGTTCACCGACAGGCAAAATGCAGATTACGTGACACTCTATAGTGTAAAGACATAAAAATATATCTGCAATGCAAATTCAAAAAGAATTACAATGAGAATATAGCCTTGGATAAACTCTTTTATTTAGATCGACCTAGAAAGAGCCTTTTGCGAGATGGAACATTTGGGCTTTTATGGAGCGTTGCTTCCTGCCAAAGCAAACATTAAAATGTCAACATCATTTTCCGGGCTGCTAAAATAAATGTGTAGGTAGCGGAGAAGCAGAATGAGCTTTTTAACGCCACAGTAAACATCGTCCAAAATTATTTAACTAGCAATGAACAGCCCGCTGGATGCATCATAATATTTCTTGGCTATATTTAAAGTGCACACTTTGTGCAACTTAAAAAAAAAAAAGAGGGGGGGGGGGGGGTTGGGAGAGGAAGAGAAAGCATAATGACATGCAAACAATGAAGTGGTAGAAATGCAAAACAAAGATGAGGGAACCAAACACAGATTTTTGGTGTTGGAGGAAAACCAGAAAATTTAAAAATATAAGAACAAAAAGAGACAGAAGCTCAAAAGGAAGACGGTACCTTTGGGGTTTTAGTGCTTCTCCCTGTTCTGACATCTTTCACCAGAGTCAAGTCCAACAGCTCAGTGTCCTGGAGACACACACACACACACACACACACACACACACACAGAGTCAGCTGCTGTCTGAGGGGGGAGCCACACAGCATCCTGTTTACTGCTGAGGGTTCAGGCCCACCTGCAGGCAGCGCCAGTGTGTTTGTGCGACACTTAATGAACACACGCTGTCAATATGTTGACTCGCTCGCCGCGCGAATGCTAATGTTGTTTTCTTTATCTGCTCATTTGTCGCCGTTTGACATTTTCCGGACGAGGAGCAGGTCAGGCGCGAGTGTTGGCCCGCTGAGAGGCAAACGCGTAATGTGTGAACATTTTATAAAACAGCACGTTGCAAGTCTTTGAAGAGAGTGCCGCGATAATCACGACCTGATGTGTCAAGTTACTTTTTATTCAACGCAATTTGAATGACACAATTGGTTGAACTGTTTGGTGTTGTGACAATTTTATTTTCTGACAAAGTGTGAATTTCAGAAGTTTTCAAAAATAAAATATATACATATATATATATATATATATATATATATATATATATATATATATATATATATATATATATATATATATACATATATATATATATATATATATATATATATATATATATATATATATATGTATATATATATATATATATATATATTATTGCTTTACAAGTGCACATATTATTGATATTTATATGAATTTGCGATTTATTTGCACAGTGAAGATTGAAAGAAGCTTAAACAGCCCAAATCCCAGAGAGGCAACGTGTAAATATTGTGTCCAATTACATTCCAAACGAAAAAGAAACACAAAGCCCATTATTTTCCCCCCAAACATCCAGCTGGTTTTCTTATTATTAATATTTTTGTCATTGGTCAGTAGAACATCGCCACAGGAATATCTTTACGTATTTGCTCACTACCTTGTTTTGGTCCGTCCAGTAGAGGTAAAACCCTTGCGGATCCACGTGCAGAGTCACAGGAGTCACAGTCGACAGATCCTGAAGAGAGACCGAGGGAGAGAGAGAGAGAGAGAGAGGGGGAAGGACAGGTGGAAGTGACTAATCACGGAGACGGATTCACGTGTTGCTCTAATTTCAGAAGAAGGGAATTACGCAACGCTGCACCTGCCTGTGCTGAGGATTCACACTCGTCCGTAATCTTTATTTTATTCTCTGAGCCCATCAGAGGCCGTTCAGTCAGTCCAGAGGGGGGCTGACTGTTGACACTAACACTTGTTTTATATGTCAAATATGATGAAAATCTCTTCAGATGGCATGGTATATATGTGTGTGTGTGTGTATATACATATATAATAATGCTACAGGGTAAGTTAATGTGTTAAATTGGCTGCAAGTGCTGCATATGAACAACAGTCACATTTTTGACTCTCCCCTAAAATTACGGCGCACATAAAAGTAGTAAAATCAGTGGCTGGATGGATCAATGGAAAATCAATGGATCTAAAACCATCAGTCATCATTTAGAATAATCACTTTTGGTCCATCAGTAGACTAATGAGAGGCAAATGTTGGAGGAAAAGCTTCAGGCGTTCACGAACGACACATTTAAACCCCAACAGAGGCCACCAAGTCATCCTGGTTAGGCCTTCTAGTTAGTTCCAGTTAACGCTTAACAAGCATGCGTCTTTTACTCTGCCAGCAAAACACTTTGGTGACAAGGCCGATGCCATTTGTAACACACACACACACAAAGCAAAGCTATCACTGCTGCAGCGCCGCAGGAAGGGAAGCGACGCTTGTCGCCCGTAACCGAAATATTTGGAAATCCCCGGCAGAGGTCTGTGTGGAAACTGATCAACTGCTATTAACATCACGCGGGAGATAAAAGGATGGGAAGAGGCCTGCGAACACACAGTATTTTCACAGATGTCACTTCTCATTATGATTCGCTATATGTTTATTAAAAGGTCACGGATGGTCGTCCGAGCAGCTGCAGCATCCGAGAGAGAAGAAGAAGAAGAAGAAGAAGAAGAAGAAGAAGAAGAAGAAGAAGAAGAAGAAGAAGAAGAAGAAGAAGAAGAAGAAGACGAAGAAGAAGAAGAAGAAGGAGGAGGAGGAGGAAAAAACTGAAGATGGTCAACTCTGGTTGTCACTTGTTGGCATAGCAACTGACTATTTTTCATAAAGCTCAGCTCTACATGTAAAATGTCAACACACACACGCACGCACATGCTCACTGACACTCACACTCACATACACTCACACACACACACGCTCAAGCACAGTCACAGGGATATTAAATTAGCTTCTCCCTGAGTTGTATATATGTATAATATAGATCTCAAATCACCGACTTATGTACATACACACACACACACACACACATACACACGCACACACACACACACACACACACACACACACACATCAGATCTGTTTAGGTGGTGGTAACCAAGCCAGTTACCATAGCAACCTCAAAGCACATTTCTTGTAGTCAGGTCCTGTACTACAGCATACCGACACACACACACATACAGACACACATGCATACACACACACACACACACACACACAATGGGATGTGTTTGTTTTATTGTCATCCTGTATTGCAGCACAGTAACGGCATCCAAACTGACTTCAAACCAACAGGTGGCACAGAATGACTGCATCTCTCTCGCTCTCTCTCTCTCTCTCACACACACACACACACACACACACACACACACACACACACACACACTCGCTCGTGCCTGTCTTGTTGACGTGAGATCTACAGGTACCAGCAGCTCAGTCAGCAAATGAATGAAACACACCTTCTCCAACATGGCATTCAAATTAAAAGAAGTGCAACCTCCCCATGCCCACCCTCCTCCTCCTCCACCACCACCACCCTAAATAAATGACAGGAGGAGACGAAGAGAAGGTCTGACTCCTTCTTACCTCGTCCCATTTGATGAAGTTGCTGCCGTTCTTCAGCGTGTGAGAGACGGATGGAGGCTGGAGTTTCAGTGCATGGACCCCCGGCTGAGCGCTGGCCATGGCTTCACTCACACTCACTCACACACACGTGGACACGCACACACACACTCACACTTTTCCCCGCTCACTCAGTGGAGATGCTCAGACACTTCAGACACTCGCACGCTGCTGCATCTCCATCACGTCCAAGCCCAAACTCCCCAGAAGAAGTCAGGCGGCTGCAGCAGCATCCTTCCTCTCTGCCGCCACAATCTCTCTCTCTCTCTCTCTCTCTCTCTCTCTCTCTCACTGCACTTGTCTCTTGCCCGCCCGCCCGCCTGCCTTTTTTTTCTTCTTTTGCCTCCCCTCAGTTCTGTTTACTCTTTTGAATTCCAGCCTCCTCTCTTTTCTCTCAGCCCTCCCTCTCTCCGCTCCTCTGCCTCCCTGCTTCTATTGCTCTGTGTTCTGCTGCTGCTGCATCTCACTGAGAGACAGACTGAAACAGATGCCTTCGTGGGAGACAGGATATGTGTGTGTGCGTGCGTGTGCGTGCGTGCGTGTGTGTATGTGTGCGTGCGCTGCCTCCACAAATTGACTCATCTGCGACATGCGCACAAACCGCAGCTTCCTACAGATGGGGGAGGGATAAGAGATGGACGAGTGACAGGGAGAGGCAGAGGGAAAGAAAGAAAGAAAGAAAGAAAGAAAGGAGTGGGAGAGATGGAGAGAGCGGGGGAGAGCGGAGGGGATGGGGAGAATAAAGTGCCGGTGGGAGAGAGATAAAAAAAAAAAAAAAAAGAAGGGGAAGGAGTGGGCGGCTCGGCAGCGGGTGAATCGAACCAGCCGAGGATTCTGGTCTAATGAGGCCACTCTTAAATATAGAGCACGCTGGAAAAAAAAAGACAACACGGCACCAACATGTGTGTGAGTCTCCAGCGTCAACGTTAAGCTGCTGGTCGGTCAGATTTCTTTTTTCTTTTTTTGCGCCCAGTCTGCAGGGATTTGCTCCCGGCTCGGCATTAGTGAGATTTGGCCGTCGTGCTGGATGAGACCTGGCTCTCCGTCAGCCACAGGTCAGGCTTCTTCTGTGTTTTCTCATACTTGGCCTTATTACTTACTTATTTATTTATTTATTTGTTTGTTTGTTTTTGAAGTTCTTCTGCGCGATCGGTGTGGGTTTGCAGCTGGCAATTCAGGGTGCAAAGAATTTGCCTTTTATTTTAACCATTTAACCGAAACGTGGAGGGGAAAATCATTTTGTATCAAACCCGTCAGGTGTAAACACTGGTTTTACGTTAAAGGGCTCAGATTGAACTTTGACCTACAAGTGCCTTGCATCTGATTGTGTGACATCCACAACGAAGACCTTCCACTGCTGCACTCGGGTGTTTTTTGGAACGAGGCTGGATGATGGGGGCCTGATATCAAACCGCAAAAAACACATTTTTGCCAATGGGGGGCGCCGTCAGGGCCAGCAAGGCCTAAACATACTTGGAAAAGTACATTTTCCTGTAAACATGATAATAAAGTTATTCTCCATAGTCTCCTCTTTTCACATCATATAATATCCACAAGGTTTCGCTGCTTCCATTGCTGCAAATTACGATAGAGTTCTTATCCAATCATATTTCAGCTAACTTGTGTTGTCAGGTTCTATGAAATCTGCCTGAGGCCTTAGAATCAACATTGCAGGCTCCTGTTTGCTGTAAATGACACACGACCGTCAGTTGCAACAGCCAATCAGATCTTGAGTCTACGATGCCGAGACCAGCTAGCTAGCTTTACGCTGAACTTCACACGTACGCGTCCTGTGATTGGATAAGAAGCCCTGAGAGTCCCTAAGGGTGTGTTTTCATTGCCTCGCCTCGCCACTGTACGCCACGCCTCGGTACAATTGTGTTTTCATTGGCTCTGTGATCACGAGACCGTGTGCGGAGTTGACACGGTTAAAGCGGGACAATGCACGACAGCGCAGCAATGGACAACGTAGAGGTTGTTTTATACCTGCTGTTTCGGTCTGTGGTTGCTTTTTAATAAGAAAAAAATGGACGAAAGTCGAAGAATGTTGTAATGTAAATAATGTGGAGCATTGGTGCAGCAGCTGCGCCAACATGTTCAATTGTTTCGTTACTTAACTGTTGAACATTTTGTTTTGTTATCATGCATTGGTGTCTCTTACGAATCTGCGACAATGCTCAGTTTATTGGACGAGTTTGGACGAGAGTTGAAGCTCACTGTCGTTTTGGTGGACGTAGAATCACAATTAGGACTACTATGGTGGTACTGTCAATACTTACAAATAAAACGTTATTTGTAAGTATTGACAGTACCACCATAGTAGTCCTAATTGTGATGAAAATGTTTGGTTTTGCTCAACTTGGTCATCTATATGAACCTATACCTATATTTCTACTGTGGTTTGGTCATGTGAGGGAGTACTACCAGCATCCAGTGTGCAACTTTAAAGGAGTACGCCGTTCAATAAAAGGGTTTGAATTATCCTCATGTCGGTGATCACTTATCTTTAAAACCGGTTGAGACTCGATGCTGAACCAGTTTTAATGCTGAAACAGGCAAAAAAAAAAAAAAAAAAAATTAAAAATATATTAAAGATATATTTAATTTGCATCTAGATGGAGCAAGTTTGCCGCATGGCGGTGGCCACCTACTGGCAGCCGCCTGGAACACACACACTCCGGCTTTGAATTTATTGTTTTATGTTTACAAACATGACTAATAATAACCGAGGAAGGACGAGAGTGGGCGAGATGACAGAGATTCAATTATTCGACGTTGGGGCTGTGTTAGACATCAGATCGCAAACAGGCCCCGGCGCTGCGCTCCCAGATGCAAAATGTGACTTCTGGCGGGTGAAGAGTTCACCAAGTCTGAGGACACGCTTTCCACTGCGAGCACCAGAGAGAGAGAGAGTGTGTGTGTGTGTGTGTGTTTGATGACTCAGAGGCGATGCAGGACATTTAAGGACACCAAGCTGGTAGAACATCTCAAGCTGCCTGCTGCAGATGTCTACAGTCATATACTGTATATATATTATATATATATATATATATATATATATATATGGTCCATGCAAATAAGCATAGCAGATAATGTAAATGTATATTTGTATTATGCGTCCTGACCGATATCACCAGGACAACAGTAACAAAATGTGCAGATACGTTTGTGTCTCGGATGCAATTATTGGGCTGCGTTACTGAGATAACACTGACAATAGTTAGTCCTCCTTATTATGGTTGAGAAAATTATTTCTAGTTTATCTCTTAATTAAATCTGTAATGAGACTGAAATTGGCAAGATTGGGGTTTCTTTTAAACCCCCAGTGGCAAATATTCAAAATCAAATCCATTCAATGAAAAAATAATACATTTTCTACAAATAGCTGTTTTGAATTCTACTTTAAAGCTTTATTTTCCCTTCGCTGACACTCTTTTTTTTATAGACTCAACACCGGCGACCGAGCAAATTGCGCCCGGCTCTAACGCAGGACTACGTAACCATGCATGAAAATATTGATTTTCACAAGTTCATGTTGTGTGTTCATGTGTGTTTGCTGTGAGCTCTGATCCCGTCACCTCACTACACTTATAACACTTCACACATCGATCTGTTGTCTTTATATAGCCCGCAATCGCCTGCACACTCCAGGGTGGAAGAGGTGCGTGCACAGAACGACATTTGAAGTCAGTGCCAGAACCAAATATATCAGCAGATGGTTAAAAAAAAAAAATAACGGCGCCACAATTTGGCTCCATAAAAAGAACAATGCAAAAAAACAAACACACAAGCAAACAAACAAAAAAAAATACAGTGATTGGCAATTTAAGCAGCCACAAAGCCAAAACGAGATGCCGGAAATTTATATGAACAGTCAAAAAATTGTGCAGCCTGCAGTCCGGCGGTCTTCAGTGGAAAACCAGAGCAGGTGCTTCGTCTCAGTGAGCAGTCAGGGAGCGATCAGCTGTTTCGCGGCTGTCAGCACCAGAGGAGGAGCAGCAGCTCAGCTCGGCAAACTGAGATGGAAGCTTCTGGAGCTCCTGCAGGAGGGCTGAGAGGTTCAGTCCCACTGGATCTCCAGGACCTGGCAGGTCCAAGCAGCAGCAGCAGCAGCAGCAGCAGCAGCAGCAGCAGCAGCAGCAGCAGCAGCAGCATGAAAACCTGCTTCATGACTGTTTTGCTTTCAGGCCTTTAAAATTATTCTTCTTATAATTTTAGATTTCATTCCCCTACTGGAAAACAAAGCTGACACAGCAGCTGATGGTTGCACTCCAGAGGCTGATTAGGTTCAAAGTGATGTGAAAAAGTTTTTTTTTTAATTGAATGCATTGAAGTCATTTTAATCATGTTTTACCTGAAGGTAATTTTAATCCAATCTTTTTTTTGATTTTAATTTTATTTAAATTTTGTCTGTCAGTATCTATTAAAAAATAAAAAAAACTGTTCACCAAAGTTCAGCAGAGACATCAAATCTAATTGGATTTGTGGCTCATGACTGAAATTCCCAACATGCTGACATCCGCCGCCAATCCACTGGCCTGAATTACAAACATCCAGAATTTAATTTCCACTCAGCCGCAAAACGGCATCGCCATCAGAAACCCACTCGCACATTTAAGTTTCCCACACACACACACACACACACACACACACACACACACACACACACACACACACACACACTCCTACTGCCCACACACTGGCACCCGTACAGACAGAGGCGCACACGTGCACACACGAACACGCTCATGCACTTAAAAAAAAAACAAAAGGCGCGCCACTCGCACACACACACACACACACACACACACACACACACACACACACACACACACACACACACACCATCTTCACCAGCAGATCTCTATGCTGGGAGCTTATATAAGAGCGAGTGGGAGGCTGAGAGCTATTTCAGGGAAAAGGAAAGATATGTGCGTGTGTGTGTGTGTGTGTGCGTGTGTGTGGGTGTGTGGGTGTGTGTGTGTGTTTGTGTGTGTGTGTGTGTGTGCGTGCACTTGGCTATAGTATTGGCTGCTTTTGCTGGTGTTGCCGCTGCTGATGCTGATGCTGCTGCTGCTGTGTGTGTGTGTGTGTGTGTGTGTGTGTGTGTGTGTGTGTAGGCCCGCTGTAAGGACTATAAGGACTCTGATTCAGTGGGTTTCATAACCAGTCAAGTTTGAAGTGAAGTTTGGCTCCGAACCCCTGGCAGCTCCGAGAGTCTCTGTGCCTACGACGTGCTCAGTCACACCCCAGAGCTGCCCACACACACACACACACACACACACACACACACACACACACTTAAAAAGCAATTCCACTCAGCTGCATAGCAACTGGAAGAAGACGTCTGTTTACTTGTTGAGGCTGCAGACATGTCAAGGGCAGCCGGATGTTGTGGCAGCAGCAGCAGCAGAAGCAGCAGCAGCAGCAGAAGCAGCGGCAGAAGCAGCAGTAGAAGCAGAAGGAGCAGCAGCAGCAGAAGCAGAAGCAGAAGCAGCAGCAGCAGCAGCAGCAGCAGCAGCCTCCCCTCTTTCCCAGCAGCGTCCGCCAGAATCCCCCAAAAGCTTTTACTTAATTGCAGCCTTTCACTGAGAAGCCCCTCTAAATTCAGAGCGTTGTGAATAGTCCACTGGCACAGCTTCTCCACTCGGTGCGGCTGACTTCTGCAAGCGGTGTAATCACTGCTGCAGGCTCAAATTAAATTTTGACTTCTGTCCAGCGAGGCTCCAGGCAGAAATATTACTCACGGACACCTCTGAACCTGATCTTAATGTCCGACAGAACCATTATCCTGTTCATCCGAGTGTAACTCTCACGCTAACAGCTCACCTCTGGGTCGGAAACGTTGGGCTAAAATATCTCCTCAAATATTGGTCACCGAGTTGCACACGGATGTTCGCCCGCGAGACAAAATTTTTTAATTGGACGTCACGATTCTGAGTGATGTGATGTGAAAGGAGAAGTTAGACCGCCAAGATAAACAGCGGCAGCGCGGCGTGCCTTGCCAAACACATCTGGACACACGTGCTGCCAGGGCCTGGGGATACACAAAGCCATTATAGAGCGGATGGCAGGAAGGATTTACCTGCGTCATTTTAGCACAAATGCAAACTTTTCTCCATTTTTCTTCAACTTTGCTCCATTACCAACGGGGACAGACCACCTTGTAATGCAACGGGACATTGCGAACAGGAAGTGGCTGCTGGAAACAACCTTTTGCAACCACAGGTGAAGAAGAAGGACAGGAAATGACTGGAAGCCATGTTGATGCTAAAGAGATTAGCACGCTTGGTGCTGCAGAGACATTTTCACCTTAAAAGAGGAAAACAGAGTGGCGGTCCAATGAGAGGAAAAGATGTTTTTTGGCTTTGGCTTTGTATGCTCAAATCGGACTGTGAATTGGAATCAGAATCGGTTCCTATATAGCGGGCAGGAAAAAAAAAAAAAAATCCCAATGAGGAAACGCTCCTCTTTGCCAGCTTGCTGTTGGAGTTCTTCAGCCACAGCTTCTTATTTCAAAGGCAACTACGCAGCATTTGCCAGATTTAGGAGAGGAAAATTTGCTCCTCTTACTTGAGGTCAAATTCTTCTTTCGTGATGCAAAGTGCTCAAAAAGCAAAAAATAAATAAATAAAAAAGTTGACATGTTGCCAAGCAAATCCAATATCATGGTCAAAAGCCTTGGATTGTTCCAAGATTTGAAGATATTTGGGATTTTTGGGTGAAAAGGTCGACACACAAAAGGGAAATTATCTGGAGAAAAAAAACAAACAAAAAAACGATTTCTCCTGGATTTACCAGATGGCTCTATGGTTTATTTGTGCCCACGCATAAGAACAAACCAGATGTTTTTTTTTATTTTGTATTTAGCTGTTTGTGACATTCTGTTCGACATCAGAGTGAAATTAATCTCATTTTCTGCTGAGCCAGTCCTGCTGTGCGGTGGTAAGCTCCTCTGGCGCTGGGCGAGGAGAAGCAGGATTCCTTCACTCAAACGCGCGCAGGGCCGAGCGCAGCAGCACGGAGCAGCACGGAGCGTAGCTGGAGGCTGCGTGCTGCTGACATCAGCACACGGATCCAGAGTTTTGCCCCTTGTTAGCGTGATTCAGGCCGTCGGTGGGCTCTGCAGAGGAGCGCCGTCAAGTGTGAAAGCCCATTTGGCCGCTCTCGCCTCCATCACTAAATCACCTGTACCTGCTGTTCTAGCCCAACTGGCAACCCACTTTAGAACGCAGCCTCCTGTTCTCACATCAAAACGGTCCCCAGAGACCCAGATGTTTTAGAATCGGAAGCAATTTACGTTACACGTTGGCGAAATTGCCCCAGAGTGAAAGACAAAACCCCAACATTTGAAGGTTAAAAGACACCGGACGGGATTTGAATGCCGATTCGGACCAATTCAGCGTTGAATTCTTTTCCCTCTGCGGTCCTCTGGGTTCTGTTCTCGGCAAAGCGAGCACGTTCGCCTGCAGCCTCAGTCACGAAACTGTCATTTTTGACGCGTCACGATCGGCCAATAAAACGCGTTATGCAACATTGATTGACAGCACAAGTGTTACTGTGACAGTGGCAGCAGCAGCAAACGTCCTGCTTTTAATTCCTCGGAAAGAAACTTTTCTCCCCCCAATGAATCAGTTTGACTTAACGCACGGTTCACTGGCTATGACTCACACACAGGCTGTTGTGCTTAATTACACAATAAACATCAGTGCCATTCAATTATGTCCTTGGAATGACAAATAAAAGACAGAGAAGAATAAAAATAGGCTCTTGTCCTGATCTAACTGTCAACTTTGATATTTACCAGCTGGCAAGTAAAATGATGTCGGCTGTCATGTGGAGCCGATGGACTTTAGTTGCATAAGTAATTGTAACATAAATAATAATAATAATAATAATGATAAAAAAAAAAAACTTTGTTTATATAGCACTGTTCATACAAAAGACATCATTCACCAAAATGCATGAAAATCTTTTTTGGGGAGGTCAGAAAATAAAAATCTTCAAAAAAACAAACAAATTTACTCTGCAACAAACAAACATTTATATCAAGATGGCGCTTCTTATGTCGCTTTCACCATGCATGAAAGAGTTTCTGGAGAGAGACCTTCTGCACAGGCCTGGAGAGTTGTGAAAAGTATCTGGAATTTGCAGGTTGTCGTCATAAATGACAATTTTCAAATCAGGAGAAAAGTGAATCCAAGTGAACCTGACGCTCTTGAAAATAAGTACCAGAGTCAATACACTGATGCTCCAACTGAATCTATCGACTCGACTTGCGTCTAGTCTTGAAGCAGCTTCTGGAATCGCAGGTTCCACACAGAGGGACTTGAAACAGGAAATGTGGTTGTTTTGTTGCTTCCATTCGCTTGAGATAAAAAGAAGTTCTGGAGCAGTTCTTCAAATCTAATGAGCCGAGTTTTCCACTTTGTCCCTGTGATGGACGTCTCATTTTTAGTTATGAGACTCTTTAAATTATTCAGCGAGAGGATAATGAACAAACATCCCACACAGGGCCACAAAAACAAGTCGCCGAGGCAGCCTGGCAGCCGTCGCCACGCCGCCGCCGCCGTTGTCAGTAATAAAGCAGCAGCGCCGGCAATAACAGGCCGGCTGCTGCTGCTGCTGCTGCTGCAAATTGCAGGGAAATAAGTGGGAAGAGTTGAAAAGGTTACACGCTCGTGTTTGTAGCACTTTGCTTCGGGGGGGCGGGGATGAGCGGCGCCGTTGGAGGAGTTGAGCCCAAAAAGGTCCAGCGGTGGCTGATTTTCCATCAGAGTCTCCAAATAACCTCCAGCCGAGTGAGCGAAGCCGTCCGCAGGCGGAGAGAACTTCAGAGCGGCCTCGCAGTCGGCTCGGCTGCTTTTTGATCAGTGTTCAAGTGAGAAAACACAGAACGGAGAATTGTTGAAAAGTGCTTAAAGGGATCAGGGAAAATGATCAGAAAAACAAAGACCCTGAACACATCAGAGAAGGCTTAATGTGAAAGATGTCTTTATACCAGAATGTCACAGAAGACCAGACAGAAAAAAAAAATATTAGTATTTTATATAATATAATAATGATAAAAGTTGAAGTTAATTATTCAGCTTGTTTGTTGCTGGAAAGCATCTGGTAGCAGGAGGGGAGACCAGCCACGGCTTTCACCCCGTCTGATGTTTCTGCATTGAGAGACAGCTGAGTGCTCAGCTAACGGTCTCATATTCTGCTCACTTTCAGATCCTCGTTTCTTTTTAAATCCTGGACTCAAGCAGAGCACAGCAGCCCAGCATTATTCAATGTCCAATCAAAATGACCAATACCCAGGAAACAAGCAGATTTAACCCTCTGTTTGCAGACGTGCTTTAGCATCCCGCTAATTGCCTGGTTGCACCTTTCGCACGCTTGGAAGTCCCAGAGGGAGGAGCCAATGCCAGGCTGGAGGTTTACTGCTCAGAAAAAACACTGGTAAGAGTTATTATTTATTGGATATACACAGTTATGGCTCACATAAAAGGAAGCTGCCGCAGGAGCAATGGAATGTGTGAAAGCACGATGCACGCGACGCTAACTGAACTGGTTTTCAATTCAGCCGCCACGTCGGTGCGTTACGTTTCTGCGTCCGCGAGGTTTGCGGCCTGCAAATTTGTGCCGGTTCTGCTGCTACATCTTCATAATCCCTCAGACTTACCGATGATCTGTCAGATTTGTGTCTCGTTAAGATTAAACTGGGTGTCCTGTTCCCACTGAGATAAACCAGCTGAAAAAACCAGAGCAGAGATTTTCATTTTCATTTTTTTTTTTTTTTTTTAATCAGAAATCATTGGTTTACAAAAGAAAAACAAAATAAAACAACTGACAATCTTGTTAACGGTAAAGGTCGACATTGTCACCTTCTAATTGAAAAGAAAAGGGGGGGGGGGGGGGGGATAGAAGCTCTTGTCAGATCACTTGACATCTACGTTTGAATGTGTGACTCTGTCTGTGTGTGTGTGTGTGTGTGTGTGAGCGTC
This sequence comes from Nelusetta ayraudi, assembly GCF_046127955.1. Classification (NCBI taxonomy): domain Eukaryota; kingdom Metazoa; phylum Chordata; class Actinopteri; order Tetraodontiformes; family Monacanthidae; genus Nelusetta; species Nelusetta ayraudi. The sequence goes on along the minus strand of NW_027466122.1, from coordinate 32,519 downwards.
GGCAGTCCAGAGGCAGAACCGCAGCTCGACGTGTCTGTAGTGTCGCAGTGAAACCATCTGCGGCCTCGGCCGTGTCGTCGCCATGGAGACGGACAAGCGGTTGTCACAGCTACTTGGTTCTAGAGCTCCTGGCAATCGTCCCTCTGTCCGTCCGTCCGCCCGATGTTTTTCTTCTTCTGCCGCAGCAGCTCGTTAATCTTCCCGCAGCGGCTGCTCGCTGCTCGCTGCGCTTCTTCTGCTCCGGCTGTTTGCTGCTCGCCGCCGTCACGGCGATCTGGCGTTCAGCTCTCGGACCGTCTTGCGGCCGTAGTGCCAGTAGCTGTAGCCCGACGCCGTTGTGGTCGCCGCCGTGACGTAGCTGCAGCACACACACACACACACACACACACACACACACACACACACACACACACACACACACACACACACACACACACACACACACACACACACACACACACACACACACACACAGGGTGAGTTCGGGTGACAGCGGCGCTGCTGAGTGATGGGCTATTTTATTTGTGTGAAAAGTGCTCCACCCAGTGGTGGGATCAGGAAAAGGAGCAGCTGGGAATTATTTTAGGACGATTATTTTATGCCAGCACCTTTATATGTCTGGACTTTCTTAAAATAAGATCAAATTGAATTAGCCGCTACAAGCATGGAACAATCTGGAAGGAAATCATTTGAAAATAATGTGTTTTCAAAATAATTCACAAAAATATATTATCAGTCTCACTAAATGTGACAATAAAATACAATGACAATTGACTCAAACTTAAATTCTAGCAGTTGTCGACCATTACTTTGCAGATTATGGACGTAAATTATTCAAACGTGTTGTGAATCTGTAACAAAGTGCAAGTCACTGTGACAACAAAACAAACAAACACTTATGGTGATGAAGATAAACATATTCTGAAGAAACAGTTTGTTACACTGCAAAGATCGATGTGGGGATTGTATTTACCATAAACCCTGCAGCAGAACACTGTCTGTGAAGTGGAAGACGGGGCTGGCCAGGGAGGCTGCAACCAGGAGCAGCTGGATGGCTGTGTTCACCTGCAGACAAGAGGACAAATAATCAAAAACAAACATTCCAACAGTGCACAAGTTTGCAGTGTGTCAGAAATGCATTCAGTCAAGTGCGCGACGGTACTCTTTGCTTTACCTTGCTGAACAGGGTGGGCTTGAGCTGCGCTGTGGTATAGCAGGGGTTGAAAAACTTACTGAGCGTCACCTGCAGGCCAAGAAAGGGACATACTAGCTGATTAACTATTTTACTATTTACTATTGTTCATGTCAGTTTAGCATATAACACCATATAAGGACAGATGTAATGCCTTTGTGCAAAAATAAAAGTAGTTTTTACTAAAACAAAACTGTTCTTAAAGTGCAGTGTGAGGCGTCTCACCGGTGGAGGGACGGTCTTGTATCTCACCCAGAAGACGGCAGCTATCAGGCCGATGTCTCTGAAGATCACTAGTGCCGTCAGTGGCGCTAAAACAGAACAGATATCAGAATGAAAAACAAAAAACCACAACAACCCTGCAACACTGTAACAAAGTGCACTAAGTCCAAAGTCCAGTACCTGGTATGAGCTCGGCATAGGTGAGACTGAGGTATAAAATACTGATGAGAATCTTATCAGCCAGTGGGTCAAGAGCGCTGCCCAGAGCAGACTTCTGCGTGGGCCAAGTCCTGGCAATGTAACCATCCAGCTGTATCAAGGAAAAAGTCAATGTGTCAAAAATCCGCCCAAAAGGTTTTCTTGGCTCTGGACCGAGATCAGTAGCAACGGGGTCCTCACCAGGTCAGTGGCTCCGGCCAGCATGAACAGAGCCAGACTGAGGTGAAAGTGCTGCTGGATGATCAGGTGACCCAGGAAAGGTGCCAACACAATCCGACACACACATAAGAAGTTGGGGATTGTCCACGGGTTCTCATGCTGCGGAGCGACACACAACAGACACGCGTTTGTGTTCACAAAATCAATGCAGGGATCAAATGCATGTGATTCAGCAGCAGCATTATAGTGTGATAAAAACAGATTCCAGTAACAGTGGTGAAGTCAGTTTAAATATGACATGAACTATTATCTATCTATCTAATATCATTCCAACGTAGATTATAACCCTTTTGGCATATCATTAAAATTAAAAAGCTGACAACATTGAAATAAGTGCTTTAAACCAAGTATAAGGCTTTACAAGTCAGAGGCCTATAATTGTTTATCTAAACACAACTATTCCTTCTATCTGTCAAACAGCTGCTACTCTGTCACCACACTGGGACTGACAGACGTGTGTCATACTTTGGCAGCACCACTCACCAGTTCTTTAAACTTGAACAGTCCGTGTCCCGGTACCGAACCATCCTCCTTCCGCTCCGGCGCCGGGGAGCCGTCCGGTGGAGCCTCCCCGGGCTTCCCGCTGCAAAGACCCCGGGACCGGGGAGCCAACAGAGGCCGCAAAGTGGCCGCCGAGCCCTGGTGAACTCGGAGTCCGGCTCCGTGTGGCGGCAGGACACTCGTCCAGCAGTCATAGCGGCCGTGAGTGCCCTTGAGGCCGTTAAGCAGGGGGCTGCTGAGGCTGCCGAAGCTCAGCGGCTCAGCGGCAGCAGGTGTGTGTCTGTGCCGCCGCCATGACGCGCCTTCCGGTCGACACGCGCCCGCCGCCAAGCAGCGCACGCGCGCCACGACAGCGACCCTCCGAAAACACAACATGGTCTTCTTGACGTTACCGAGCCGACGGTCTGTCGCTGCCCACGGCGGTCTCCATGGTAAAGGGTGCGATACTGACCCGTCTGTCAGGGCCGACGGGGTCCCAGCTCCAACCAGGAGGCTGCCATGTTGCCGTAAAGCGAGACGGCACAAAGTGTCGTAAAACGGCATGTTACTGTTTGTCGACGTCACTGCGTCTTTTGGCGAAGGCTTGCTTATATGACGCGTACAAAAAAAACTTTCCCCATATTAGGTAAAAAAAAAAAAGTGTCAACTTTTTCAACGACTGCCCAAATTATCTTCAATTTAATTCTCAAGTTTAAGTGCATCAGAATGGATAAAAGGGAACTACTGAGAGGAGAAAACAGTGGCAGTGCCAGACAATAACACCACAAGCAGGAATAATGGCATTTACTTCAGCACAACACATGTATATAAAAATATAATATGTAATGTAAAAAAATATAATTTAAAGTTACATGTTTTTGGATACTGAAAAATCAAATTTACTTTCCAAACATTTTTTTTCTTTAGCAGTGAACTATATAAATAAATACACATATATACACAAAATAAACACACACACACACACACACACACACACACACACACACACACACACACACACACACACACACACACACACACACACACACACACACACACACACACACACACGCGCGCGACCGCTGCCGGGATTGTTATCATCTCGTTAAAATGGCCCAATTTGTTCTAAAGTAGCCTGCTGGTCTGTGGTACTACTGAACTTCCCACCCGTCCCCCCAAGGTTTCTCGGTTATCCAGCAACAATGACCTTGTAAGCGAGGTTGTTGTTCTTCCGTCTGCAGCAGTTCCACTGATCACATAGTCTGCAGCTGGTACAGCTTGGGTCCTTTCTTCAGCAGGAAACCTTGTTCATTCAGGGAACTCACAAGACCTTCAAAATCCAACACCTGAAAGGGAGACCAACCAACTCAATAAGATTCTTGTGCACATGTCAAATGGTAATGTTGGAGGTGAAGCACCAGATTTACTGCTTATAGTGGACGGAAATAAAAGCTTAAAGTTCACTTGCTTGGAAGTGTGTTGATCAACAATAATTTCCTCCATTTATGGATACTAGGAAACACAGTGAGAATAACATGGTGTTTTTCTCCCTCATGTGCATACATCACCTTAATGTTTAGCCTGTCAGCAATAGACCGAAGCGTCTGCAAGTCAAACTCCCTCTGACCGTTCTTCTGGGCTTGTAAGTGCAACGCGCTGACCAATCGCTTTGCAGCGCTGCGCTGACTCATGCCTGACCCGTGTTGAGAGCGCCGAAAGTCCAGATTGCCGAGACCGTCAGAGTAAGTGTCGGCAAGACTGCAAAGAACGAGAGTAAGTTAGTGTGAATACCAAATATTCTTCTCAAACAAACATGTGCTTATCTTTCAATTTGAACTTAGAAATAGGGGGGAAAAAGACCGTGAGACTGAAATAAAAACAATCAGCATTAGAGACCAAGTGTAATTAAATATGTCACCTATTTTTCATGATGTCCACCACATCTTCAGCGTCATCCTTGGTAGCCGTCTCCCTGAGATCCAACCTGGCTCTAGCCTGCATTGAAACACAGCCAATTACTTACATTATGCCATAAAAAAAAATATATGTATATACTCATGTTGATCTATTTTACCTGATGAGTCAATACAGATGAGCGTACTTACTTCAGTGAGTCTTATCAAGGACTCCAGTTGTCGTGTGGTGATTGGTGTGGAGTCAGCAGTGTGCGACTGAGCTCTCAGAGAGAGGTAGAAGTCCTGGATGGTCTTTGCTGCTTCGGGGGACAGCCTGGGATGGACATACTGACGGGCGTAGCTGATATATTTCCTGAACAAAGCAGGAGCAATGGGTTCTATGGTTTCATCGGCACTGACCTGGGTGAACACGCAGACAAGTTACATTAATCCAAATGAGTTTAATAAAAAAAAAACAAAAAAACTTATGATTTGAATGAAACTGTGGTTATTCTTATTTATTTATTATTTATTTATTTTTACTTGCAAGCGATCAGACAGTGTCATGTCTGAGTGCTCCAGTAGGACGGAGGTCTCTAAATCTATGCTGGTCCTTCTGACGACGGCGCTGCTCCGGCTTCCTCCAGTCCTGTTCGCCATGACGTGTTCTGACAGCTGCCGGTCATGTGACTCGTCAGGTATGTCCAGGAGGATGAAGACCACGTCAAATCGGGACAGAAGAGCCGAGCCCATTCTGCAGAGCAGACGTGCAGTGTTATCCTCCAGCAGTAACTTGGTAAAAAAAGAAAATAAAAACAAAAAAAAATAAATAAGAAAAAAGCCCCAATGCACAGAGTGTCTGCCACTCACTTCAGATTCTCAGAGACAGTCTTCCCTCGGTTGTAATGTCCCCCGACTGGGTTGGCAGCTGCGATGACTGATGTTCTGGCGGGCAGAGAGGAAACTATTCCTGCCTTCGCCAGACTCACCGTCTGCTGCTCCATGGCTTCGAGCAGAGCCTGCTGCTGGTTCCCGATCTTGTCAAACTCATCAATACAGCACACGCCTGCAGTGTGCAGGCAGCAGGTGGGGAGGGAGGGGAATCACGAAAAAGTTAAACAAGCAGGACAGAGATAAGGAAGAGGAGAGGAAGTGGGGTTTTCTGGGCTTGACATTAGATTTGTACATCATTTTAAATCTTTTTTTTTTATACCTTGGTCAGCCAACACTAAGGCTCCTGCCTCCAGTGCATAATCTCCTGTACCTGCCTCTCGGGTTACAGCCACAGTTAAGCCTAAAAAAATAATAGATAATAGATAATAAAGATAATTGGAAAAAAATAGCAATAAAGGGGAATGAAATTATATGCGTCTGTTAGTATTTATAATATATTTTACCAGTTGTGCTTGTGCTGTTGCCACACACATAAATTCCTCTTGGAGCCAAGTTGCTGACTGCCTACACGTACCATACATGAATGAATTTGACAAATTCGACATAGTGGCATTGATATGTCTGGCTTTATTTTACTGATTTCCTTTCAATCCTCTCCTACCTGCAACATCTGACTCTTTCCCAGTCCAGGGTCTCCCACGATCAGCATGTGCGGGTCTCCTCGAACTGGGATGCTGTTCTTGTCTGTGCGTTTCTGTCTCCCTCCAAACAAAACCAAGGCCAGAGCAGCTTTCACCAGCTGGAGACACAAAAGCATAGCTAGTTGTAGACGTGCGAACATAACATGTTAAGTCAGCAGATTCTATGTTTTAATTATGATTTTTAATGCTTACCAAGTGGCCATAGATGACAGGGCACAGAGAGCTGAAAGAGACGAAAGGGGTTTTATATTATGTGAGGAGTTACAAGGTCTAAATGGAAAATGTGCTGTGTGTCACGACACATTTCCAGCCAAGGACATTTTTAACACTTGATGTTGTTTATACAGTTCAGTTAATGTCTTACTGTACTATCAGTCTGAGCAGGTTGGGCTGTGACTGGATCTCCTGGACTGCATACAGCTCCTTCAGACTGAACTCTTCACCTCCGGTGCCAGACCCCGTCGACCCCTGACCCGACTTCTGCTGCTGGCCTAATGATCACATAAAAACCTTGCTGATTCGCTTTCAATGAAATGAAGTGTTTTGGCAGCAAATAATTCAAGTTGCAGATTGAAACATACAGAAGGAAGTAAAGTACCTTTATTGTTGCTGACTGAAACAGCTTCAAGATAGATGAGGAACATACACTGATCCTTGTTTCCTCTGGGAGTAGCTGCATCAAAAAGGAAACTTAACACAACCGCAAACTTCACCAGCCAATGAGGTTGCAACGTGGGTGTTTTTGCTACGTCCTTACTCTCATTAGCAACTCGCACTATCGCCGTCACAGCCACCGTGTCTCCGGGCACACAGCTGTCACAGAGGTCGGAGGTCAGGTGACATTCCATGGTGCGTGGAATCCGTCCAGTCTCCCTCTGCTCACCACTCATCAACTCCTGCACCCTGAAGGAGCACAAGCACATGGAAATGTCACAAAAACTGCAGATTCACATGGTTCAAGACTTGCTATGTAGCAGGAATCAAAATACTTTTGAGCGATTCCTCCTCATAAGACCTTCTTACATATTATGTCTTGATATTACAAGAGCATATGCCCTTATTAATACTCAAACTCTCATGTAAATTAGTATACATCTGACTGATTTTCCGGCACCACTGACTCAAACACTCTTCCTGGACCTCAAGTAAAAATCAAAGCAAAGCACATTAAATACTCACTTGATGACCTGCCAGTCCACGGTTTGAGTCAGTGGAGAACTTGGACATGGTGTGAAAATACGACTGCGGCAGTCGGCCTGGGAGCACTGTGTGATACACAGACACGTGAAAATAGAGATGCGCTCTGGAAGTCAAATCAATTAAGAAAGAGAGTTGTGCATCTTTGGTGAAATATGTGGAGGTCAAACCTTTAAGCAGAGCTTCAAGAACTGCATGAAGAAGTACTTGGATCTGTGTGTGTGTGTAAAAAGCATACCTTGGTAGGAGTAGCAAACTTTCCCTGCTGCAGGGGAAGGGTCTGCACGTGTGAGCCGCCCTTGCACTTAAAGGCCATGCGGGTGCACTGAGGTCTGATGCTGGTCACTCGGACCACTGTGCCGCGCACACACACCAGTCGGCCGTACACGCTGGCTCGCAGCATCCGCAGCGGAGTCTGCGGCTCGTAGTTGTACAGCCTGAGAAAAGATCCACGCGGTCTGCGAGTCAGCAAATGTGCGAATGTCATGGAAAACTGGAAGAAGGCGTCTGGCCATGTACGTGCATCACCACCTTGCACTGATGTGAGGGATGCTGATGATTGGTTTGGCCACAGGGAGTTCATCTTCGTGCAGCTCTGCCGCCTGCTTCTCCAAATCAACAGTCAGCACCTAGAACGTGTTTTTCTGTTAGAGGGAGTTGACTGACAAAGTTTAAGTCTCACAAATTCATTTTAGGTGCGAATGTTCTTCTCCCAGATTAAAAAAAAGCATTATTTCATCATAAAGGACTACAGGTATATGTACCACGGTGTATATTTGCAAATTAGCCGAACATCAGTGAACGTGTTGGCACGAACCTGGTGAATAGCCACTCCCAGACAGTTGAGCATCATCTCTGGCTGTTCGTTGAGCTCTGTGACGAGATCAGGGAGGGCACGTCGCACCGTTTGGTCTCCGGTTAGGTCTGCATAATCCACCAGAACACTGCCCTGCCGCTCAACCTCATCCTGCCCACAAACACATTCAAAAGTGTTAGAAAAGTGCTACTGTGGTGGCAGGATGCTCTTGTGGTAAAGTCTAACAAAAACACCGACCTTGTTGTAGAGGTGAATCCTCGCGGTGAAATATTTCTCAAAGACTTTGATCTTCTCCAAACAAGGTGAATTCTTAATGAAACCTGCAGGTTTAAACACACGGCAGAGGCAGAAGGATAAGAAACAGAAAGCGCAATTTCACACCGACACTGCACTGCACTGCACTGATCTCACTGCGTGTTTAACTGTCATCATGCAGGGAAGAAAGTTCAATAACATACTGTCAGAGAAATAAAGCATCCATCCTTTGTATGGACACAACTCATCCAGGGTGACCTGAGAAAAGACTGAAGGCAGATAATCTGTTAGGATTATCAAGGGCTCATCAAAGGCACACGGATCCTTCGCGAGTTTAACATATTTTCCACTTCATCAAAACTGACTTTCAGTTGGAAAAACTGGATTCTCTCACCTCTCTGCTGGCTTCCCGAGGCTCCTTCCCCAATAATATTGCCACCTCTTGACCATCCTCCTCCACCTGCTGCTGAACCTCCTCTCCATCCACCACCACCTCCTCCTCTCCATCCACCACCACCACCTCTCCATCCCCCTCCACCACCACCACCACCACCTCTCCATCCCCCACCACCTCTCCAGCCTCCTCTCCATCCACCACCTTGACTGCTCCCCGCTCCTTTTCCTCCTCCTCTCCATCCACCCCTACTGCCTCCTCCTCCTCCTCCTCCTGCTGCTCCTCCTCCCCATCCACCACCTCGGCTCGCACCCCTGCCTCTACTGGCTCCTTCTCCGTTCATGACTTTCCTGCAGGGAGACGAAACTGGGCAAGGAACAAAACAAACTATTTCAGGAGACGAGTCTATTATTTTACTGTTCGTGGACCATCAAAGGTTGGTCGCCTAGATGACTTTACGACACTGATTACTGCTGCACGGCACGACTGTGGCTGCTCTCACACACCATTACTTATTTATTGTTAGCCGTCGAAACATGTACTAAGATGTGTTTAAAAACAAAACAAAAACGGAAACAGACACATCACAGAATATATTCAACACGCAGCCAAATTCAGGTTGAACATTTTGTTTTGCCGTCGTATGTAGTTTGCGCTAACCTTTACGTAAAAAAATAACGCAATGATAAATTCGGCAACGTTCCGTTAACACCTTGTAATGAAAGGAGAGGCTGGTCAAACCTGTCGTGTTTTCCCCGGACAGAACGATTGCAGAATGGCGCGAATAGCTTCAAGGAATTGCAAAGTTGTTGAAGTTGTTGACGATTATGCAAACTGTCAAAGTTCCCTCCTTCCGCTAAGTCTTCTTCTGCTGCTCATTCACTGTTTCACGCGTCCCTTTGTCGCCCTCCAGAGGCCATCAGAGAAAATACAGATAATAATGACAAAAACTCCAATTGACTCTCAGTGCTTTTTGTTTTTCTTACGATGTCGTTCAATTAACATTTTATTACAGCATTTGATCTTTTAATATTGTATATTTCATTTACTATTTTGTATATTTACGGTGTTGACACTTACATTGAATGTGATGTTAATTTGAAAAAATAGTTTGAAGCAAGCAGCATTTTTTTTGGGGGGGGGGTTGGAGGTGACCTTCACTCACATAAATAGAGTCTTGATCTGTTAGATTTGCCGCTGCACAAAATATGGGTGCTGGGAAAAATGAATTACAGCTCTGCATTGAACCTGACAGTCCCAGCGCTCTCTCCCACACCCTTCTAAACAAGTGGTCCAGGGGTGGCAGAAAGATGGAAAGAACAAGGAGAAAAATCAATACTTTGATAACTGCTGTGTAGTTAGAGGTGATAGCAGGGGACCGAGCCGGCTGGGAGGTTCTCACACACACACACACACACACACACACACACACACACACACACACACACACACACACACACACACACACACACACACACACACAAAGGGCAGCTCTCAGGAGGGGTAGCACAGAGGGGGGAAAATCAAGACAGCGAGAACTGGCCCTGTTTTCTACAGCATTCACTCAATGATGCTGCTAAATAATAATAAAAAACCTTTATTCTATAACTCTCTGAACTGCCACTTCCTTTAATTCCCTTCGCCTCGAGTGGGCTTTGCTATAAAAGCTACTGTTTCCTAAGTGTTTTGAGAGCCTTTGAAAGACCGAAGGATCTGTGCCACATGGTGGCGACATTTAATCTCCACTTGATCAATCAAAGGTTGGCGACTACCAAAAAAATCAATACAAATTGAAGGCAATTTAGCGGCCAAGTGGGGGAAAAAAAAAAATCTTTTGAAGTACAGTTTGCTTCTCAGCTGGAGTTCCTGACCCCCACAGTTAAAAAGGTGGTGAGTCACAGCAAGCATAAGGACAATGCAAACTGTTAAAATAAATAAATAAATAAACATGAAATTGCTGTATTTATGCTTTATTTGTGTCTACATTTTTCCAACACATCATGTGGAAACTGTGTTCACAGTGGGCCTATGTTGAAAAAAAAAAAAAGGTGAGGAAATTTTGAGCATTGTGAAGTTTGTTAGACAAACAGGACATTGTTAGAACCCAAATTGCCTCTGACTCACTTCAAGGAGCTGGCATGTTACCCAAGTCACCTCTAGAGGACACAAGTGCAACATTTGGTGTGCCACATGTACTCTTCCCTCACCACAGCTTTCAGGTTGGGACTCCAACCTGTTCGACCTTGGTTAACATCTAAACGTGATGACTAAAGTTTAAAACCACTGACTTATTTCAAGAAATGGCCCTGATCGAGGCTGCACCACAACATTTTTCTTATTATTCTTTCTTTCCCTTGAAACCCTGAAAAAAATATGCACAACAAAGTGGACACCACAGAGGCAACAGCACCCTCATGTGGCAGTAGTGGCAAAGCACATCCTGGGGCCAGGGCCGGATTCAAATTGAAAGCCAGATTCTCGGGGAGTGTGTTTCTCTGGGCACACTCTCGTACAAAGGAGGAGCGTGAATGAAATTTCTGTCAAGCAGTGTGAAACTAACACCAAAATGAAGCCCCCCCCCCCCCCCCCCCCCCCGCGTGTGCAAACACACAAACACACACACAGACGCAGAAAAGCTGAAGCAAAATTAAAAGACCCAATCCAAACACAGAGACTGAAAAAGGTAGAACAGAAGAGGAGTGAGTGTGTGTGTGTGTGTGTGTGTGTGTGTGTGGGGGGGGTGCCGATCAACTTGCTGCAGTGCCAGGCTGCTGACATTTCCGTCTTCCTTCTCCTCTCTCCTCTCTTCCCCTCTGTCTTCCAAGCAGACCACAATTACTGATGGAGGCTGTTATCTGAGAGTAACACACCCACAAAGACAACAGCGGCGACTTCAGACAACCCAGAGAGTGAAAGCCGCCTCCCCTGCCGTCCCTGCGGCGGCTCCTTGCTTTGGCACAGCGGCTGTTCGACTGCCCTCCCAAAACTGTCGGCAATTTAAAGGCAAAATTACTCCTGTGGCGCTTCCTGGTTGTTCTCAGAGAGTTTGTGTTTACAGGACACACGCGTCAAATTGCCTCGACTTTTGAGAGCAATTCCCAACCTCTGTGATGTCTTCCCCCCCCCCCCCCCCCCCCCCCCCCACACACACACACACACACACACACACACACCCAACCCCCAATGACGTTGCAGTGGTCCACTGTCAAATTCTTCCTCCTCAGATTTTGCAGGTTTTGCCCATCCCACACACACACACACACACACACAAACACACACACACACACACACACACACACACACACACAGCACCGGTCATCACTCTGTACTCACAAGGCAATGCACCAAGGTGTGTGTTCACGCTTGTGTTTGTGTTTTTATGGCTGCATATTAGCTCAGAACCCCAGTGGGTCTGTTTCTGCATCGCAACTAATTTGTGTTTTTACAGTGCACTAATGGACTATTATGACACGCACACACACTGGTACACAAACACACAAACACACACACACACACACTCTGGCGAGTGGCAGCAGTTTATGGGTGTATCTGTGGGCGGGCCGGCAGTTTGGAGGGAGACGCGCGTGTCAACGTCGTTGAAGAGTTTCTTTCCAATTATCAGCCTCACGCCGCGAGGATAGATTGGTTTTAACTGAATATGCCAAATGAGACCCCCGCTCGACTCATTCAATTAGATTTTTATATTTCCCAAGAGGCAACAATTAGCTCACAACAAGTGCCACTTTACAAGACCCCCGGATTACAGTCGGAGAGCCGCGATGAAATGTTCAATTAGAGCGTGGCCGTATGGATGTGGTTGTGGAATGTAAACACGCCACTGATTGCGGCCTGATAATGGGGTTTGTCGTTCGCTAACGCCTCTTTTAAATGCTTTTGTCTAAAAGAGGATGCGACTTAATGCAAAGCGGCTGATGAGCGCTGGAAAGGCCGCTGGGAGGCGGTTGTTCTTCTGTTGCCGCGTGATTAATCTCGCAAGGATGGACTTTTTTTTTTTTCCCCCTTAAGAGGAAGCTCTTCACTTTTGTACATTGAACATTAAAGTGTAATTTGCAGAGTTGATTGAATATTCAGAGTGGAGGAGCAGTTTTAGATAGTGAACTGGAAGTTCTGTCAAGCTTCAGTGTGAAAACCGCAACTTTAAGAGTTTCGAGGAAATTGGAAATTCTGATTTCTGACTTCCAAGAAGAGTGAAATTTTCAAACCAAAGTCCTCTTTAGACATCTGAGTCACGTTTGGCTTGGATTGTTACTGTTTAGCAAAAATGACATTGGCACGATTGAACAAAGACATGAATTAAAAAATGAATTTGACTGTAGCAGCAACGTGTGTCTCTGCCCAGACAGCAAAATATGGTTGCTACAAGCACATTTTAGTCCATTTTATATTGAACCAAAGTCAGGAAACGTTGAAAAATGGTTATCAGCAGCGTGTAAATCACGTTGCTATCTGGGATGATAAAAAAAAAGCTCTGTCTCTGAGCTCATTACTGCTGCTGTGGATGAAACAAAGTTTTTTTTTTGAGGGATTACATGGATTCAAGTCTTTTGTGTGTGGGTGCGTATGGGTGACTGACACTAAGTCACTTAATCCACTCGCTGATATGGAAATGTTCAATGTGGGCATAACTAAATAATGATGGAACCGACACTTTAACAAAAAAAAAAAAAAAAAGTTTTAATGCTGAAAGACGAGTGCAGTGGATTATTGAACTGAAGGCAGTTTTCATTCTGGAGAAATAAACAAAAAATGTTGTAAGTCTGCATGATGTGAACCTGATAGTAAAAGTCATCATCTTCTTCTAGTATTGTTTTCAAAGGCAGCTCCCACACTGCTGAGCTGCCGCTGGGAGATTTAAAGCGAGGACGATGAGGAGCGGCGGTGGGATGAAGAAGGCAAGAGAGAGGGAGAGAGAGAGAGAGAGAGAAAAAGCCCATCGGTCTGCGGGCAGTGAGCAGCCCGTCATCCACATCTATCTATCAGCCTCCACCAAAATGACCCGTTCACTCACATCTTCTCGCTGGCTGCACGACAGCATCCATCACTCCTCCATCAAGCCGCCTCAACTATAAGCGGAACGGAGAAACTGAGAAAAAAAAATGCTTTGTTCTCTTGGATTATTGCTATTATTATAAAGTCTAGAATGTGGAGAGCACTCGCTAAACAGTCATGTCAATAAAAACTCAACCACGTTGCCATGCGCCGGGTTGCCAGTTGTGTTGGCGAGCTGATTTCCGTCATCTACCGGACGACGTGACCACACCAGCTCAGCAGCATATTAAAGTGATGAACTGAACGTAGATTGTCGACGCAGATGATGCAAAAAAAAATAAAATAAAATAATTGATGAGCTCTGACAAAACAGCCTTTAAATCACGACAAACAAAAACGCAGCAATGCGATTTATTGCCTCTGTAGAGATGTGTTTTTTTTCCTCCTCTCCTCATCTTGTCTGGATGATGTGATTTGTGTGACACTTCATAGACAGGCTGGTGTTTTACGACCCTCCCCGTGGTTTGCATCCGCTGCCGCTCAGACACACACAAGTGATTTGTCGCAGTCGCCGACTCACTAATTGCTTCAGAAACGTCTCATCCTAATAAGGACGCCGACGATGTTCACTGTTCGTGAAGAGAATCCTTAAGCACTGACAAGGTTTGAAAGAAGAGCGGCGGTGGGATTTTGCGGGATCGACCACGTCGTCGAGCCAGGGTGGTGGATGCAACTTTCCCACCGTGCAGCAAACCACTGCTTCTCATCCAAACATGGCGGGCTGTGGATGTACACCTGCGTGGACTGTGACTGATCCTGCATCCGTGCGGGGGCATCGTTCAAAAAGAACAAAGACGAAAAAAGAAAAAAAGAAAAGAAAAGAACGAGATAACGTCTAGTCTGAGCAGAACCTCGTTTTCAAGCCGCATCCAGTCGTCCTCCCAGTTTCACTCTCCTCTCAGTCGGAAAACAGTTGCAGGTTCATTTGATCGACTCAATAAACTGTTTCACAGAGCCAACTCTCCCCCCCCCCCCCCCGTGCCCCGGCCCCGCCTGTCTTCCCGACAGTCGAAACTTGTTAGCTTCTGCACTTTAGCGATGAAAGCCTTTGTTAAAACAAACAAACCTGCAAACTCTCTGTGTGCCGCTGGAAGAGCCGCCGCGCTGTCTGTCTGTCTGCCAGCCGGAGGTAAACACATCGTGGGTGTTTTTGTAGCGGGAACAAATAACAGATTTCTACGCTTCAGGGCTTGAAAAGCAGAGGCAAGGTGTTTCATTTTTTTTTTTTTTTTTTGGGTGTGTGTGTGTGTGTGTTCGTGTGTCTTGGTGACACAGAGGCAGTCATACACCTCCTGTTTGTTTATCCGGGGGAGCGGGGAGGCACCGGAGCTGGCCCCGCTCCGCCGCTGACTGTCTCTGATGCGACGAACCCTCTGAAAACACGTGTAGCTAATAGCCTCCATCTGTGCCAGTAGTTCCCCGGCAGTGCGGGGAGCCTCTGGGGATGGGCCTGGATGTGTGAAAATAGCAGTCTGGTCTGTGTCCGGGACTGCAGAGTGTAGCAGGACTGACACCTTAAGGGACATTTTTTTTTTTTTTTCTTTTACCATTACGGCTAATAGAGCAGGAGAGATGGTGTTTAATGAGCCCGTGGACCGGCGCTGATCTGCTGCCCTTCGCCCACACAGAACCTCTGCCTCCATCGACACTAATAGTCCAGGATGGCAACTTAAGGTTCACTCTTCTCACACTGAATCTTGCCGAAAGCCGAGACCTGACTGAAAGGTGTGTGATGGGTTGTGTTTCCGATATTGGTGGAACATGTGCTTAGTGCCAAGAAGGGTTGTGGGTTCAATTCTCACCCCAGCTAGGGGGTCCTTCTGTGCGGCGTCTGCAGGTTCTCTGGCTCCTCCTACTTCCCCTCAAGATTCTCCGGCTCCTCCTGCTTCCCTCCAGGTTCTTCTGGTTCTTCTCCTCCCACAGCCCAAACACTTGCCAGCTGTCGACTGCCGGGTGGATGCGAGAGCTTTCTGATGATTGGTTGCAGTCATCAGCATTGACACTATTCTCCTCATTGCAAGATAACAAAAACATATATTATTAAAATTTGGCATCATTTTAAGGCAGACAACCAAACTCCAGTAGTGTTTTACATTTAAACGTCTCCATCGTTTGAATGGCTTCTGTTAAAAACAATGCAATGCAGCAGACTCACTTTGCTCATTCGTCCAAAGCCTGGCAGGAAGTGTTTAATTAAAAAAATTAATTTCAAATTTAAAAGCGTTTGTGGTTCAAAGCTTGCAGGTGGAGATGAAGACAAATGTGTTTCAGCTCCAGCGGCAGGCGCTCTCTGCCAAAGGTTCCGTTGGACCCTATGGCGGTGTGGACCAATAGGAAAGGAACTTCCTGGCTGCCTTCGACATGACAATGGACAGAAGGTTTGTCCAATCATCTTCCATCGTTTGGACTCCCTTTCTCAAAACGTAAAGAGTCAGGAAATGTTCCACTTGACTCGACAGGTTTTTTTTTTTTTTTTATATATATATGTGTGTGTGATAAAATGTTCCAGTGCCATCAGAACCTGAGTGGTGGTGAACCTCCTCCTGTTGCCTCGTTACGAGTCAGAGCAGCTTTGGCTTTAAACCCTCTGTTTACCTAAAGAATTAAGAAGCCGCGCCGCCGAAGGCCAAGATGGGAAAAGTTTTGTTCACTTTGTTGCTTTCCAGTTTCTGTTTGCTGGAGCGAGTTTCAGAATTGAATTTTTTCTTGTTTACATCTCTCTGCCCTTGAGTCGCTCTTCCGCTCTCTTTCCCTGTGTGCTTTTGCCTGAATTGCTAGAATTGTCAGAGACGGCTCGCGCCCTGGAACTCTCCCTTTCATGCACTTTTAATCCGCAGCTGAAAAAGGCTTCAGAGGAGCAGCAGCAGGTGACTCCTCCAGTCAGAGGAAAATAAAACAGTGGGCAAATTAACATAAAACATCCACAACATACATTATTTATGGTGCCACAGACGGACCAAACTGTGAACGTTGATGTAAAGCGGACCACCCATCCTTCAAAAGCACCTTTAATATTCTGCTGTTTGTCAGCAGGGCCGTGGTTAATTTACCCCAAATTTTATCTGAAATGACTTAAAAATAAATAAATAAATAAATAAATAAAATAAAAATATATCAACATAATCGTCATTTTTTTTTAATGTGTTTTCTCTTGAAGGTTGTTAACTAGTTAACTAGAGCATAACCTCAACTGCAGCTCTAATTAGCCCTAATCAGACTCCACTCTCACTCCATCATCTTCACTTCCCCCTTCTTTCATTCCTCAAACTGACTCAACTATCCCTTCATCACCTTGTCCTTCACGTCTCATCCCTCCATCCCTTCATTTTTTTTTACCTCTCATACCTCAACCCTCTTGTCCTTCACCTCTCATTCCTCATCGGCTTATCCTTTTACATCTCATCCCTTCATCCCCTCATCCTTTCACCTCTCATCCCTGCATCGCTTCACCTCTTCTTCCTTCATTCTTTCACCTCTCATCCCTCCATCCCTTCATTCTTTCACCTCTCATCCTCCACCCCTTATCATTTCATCTCTAATCAACACATTTTTTCATTCTTTCACCTCTCATTCCTCCTTCACTTCATCAATCCATCCCCTCATTCTATCACCTCTGGTACCCTTCTCCTTTCACCTCATCCCTCCATTTGTCCAACTCCACCACGCTCTTATTCCTTCATTCCCACCACGTCTTCCTCCTTTTATGTGGATAATTACCTGTGAGAGCCCACCACCAGGGAAACCAGGGCCTTTAACCTTTAGGCCAAATTCCTTTTATTCTTTTTTTCAGCCCTCCAAAATTGGGTTTAATCAAGGTGAATGTTCTTTCTCGAAGACGATCCTCCATTTTTTTTTTTTTACAACTGACTCTCAGTTAAAGCTTTAAAATATCACAAATCTTTCTCCTTATTCCTGTTTCTTTAATCCTTCACACCTGTTCTGTTTTCTCTTTTCCTGTTCTTCC
>NW_027466122.1:0-12500 GCF_046127955.1 Nelusetta ayraudi | reverse complement strand
CGCTTCAACTTTTCACGCAGCGGCTCACTGACGCCTGATGCAGATGCAGATTAGTTAATCCTGAATTAAGGTTAGCTGGTGACCTCGCTGAGGAGGTGAAAGTCAAGGGCAACGGGCAGCTTCTGCATGCGACCACATCCTGCCCTCAGTTTTGTCTCTCATTCATTTTTGCACTTTTGTTGACACAACGTTTTTTTTTTCGTGTCGGCTCAGCTCTCACTCTCAGCGCCGACTGCACGCCGCCGCCAACTTTTCCTCGCGCTTCAGGCGTCGCCCCAGGATTTCTACTGATCCATTTTTCTCACCCAAGAAGTGCCAGCAGCCAGGCAGCCAGCCATGGTCTCTCCGTCAGTCTGGTTAGCGGTGCTTGGCTGTGCGCTAGCACCAACTCAGACAACAACAATTAAAATGCAAAACAGAGCAACTTTCCCATAATTATACTTTCACGCCGGCTCCCGCGTCCCTGAATTGAGTAACATTTCTCAAGCATATTTGCCTGCAGAAGATCCACGAGTGAGCTCTAAATAATTTAATTAGCCAATTTTGCTTTCTAATTCCGCCGGTGTTTCCTTATTTCCGTATTGCTCCGACTGCACTTTGCATCCACATTAATCTTGGGGGAAATTAAATGTGTGTGTGTGTGTGTGTGTGTGTGTGTGTGTGTGAGAGAGAGTGTGTGTTTGGGGGGGTTGGAGGTGGTCACTCTCCGGCTCGCAGTCATTACTCAGCAGCAGCTCTGCACAACAAACATTTTGCCAAGCCGAGCCAGGAGGAGCTCGCAACACTTTACTATCAGATCACAATAGTTCCGTCTGCATTCAAGCTGCCGGGATTCAAAGCACGGGAAGGAAGACTGATGGAAGCAGCTGGTAAGATTAAACATATTTGCTGCCGCGGTTGTTGTTGTTGTCGTCGTGCGGCGCTGGCGGCGCAGCGTATACAGTTTATTTCTCATGCATATTTAAAGCCGCACTTTAGCAACCCTGCACGGCAGCTGGATCGGCCAGATAGCAGAGGTTTTCCATCCTCCATCTTGTCCAAGTTCCAGCAGACAGCATTTTCAATCAGTTCAAGGGGATTACTTAAAAGAATACAACTGCACTGTAAATTTTGGACTTTTTAAATTGTTTGCTTCGGACTAGCAGCTAGCCACGGGGTGCTAAAATGCTGCTTAATGTGGTGGGAAAACTGATTGGTCATGGGCACGATAGTTCTTCCGATCACTCTCAGCATTGGCCCCCTACCCTTCATTCTCCAAATGGTTCCACGGGGCTCTTCACCAAACTGGAAAAGTCTATTGGCTGTTGTAGACACTCCATGTGTCCAATCAGAACAGTCTATCTGCGTAACGACCAGAAGTGAACCAACCTTGGTTCAGTTTTTTTGTTTTCATCTCAGATCTCCGACTCCCGAGATGTTGGAGGTTTTCCTCCCTGGTCTTCACGGTGGGCAAAAGGTCTGAGATTTCTCTGCGTCTGGAGGGGAAGTGTTGGGCGTTCCGACCGTCTGGACGTCCTGCCTGTTAGCAGACTTGAAATCTGTTTCTGTCATCCCTCACGGCACCTTCCTCTCCCCAAATCCTCCATTTCCCTCCCCGTTCCATCCTCTGCAGCTCCTGCTTCCACCCTTCAGCTCCCATCTCGCTTCGTTTTGTTCTCCTCTCCTCCCCCGCAGCGCTGGCTGCAACTTAGCAGCACCGGCAGTAATAGACACCAAATTACAATTAATCCTGCCTCGCTCGATTTGCCGATAGTCATCCTGCTGGGAGGCTAAAAAAGAGAAGGAGGATGGGTTCCAGGCAGAGAAGTAGGAGGGAAAAAAAAACAGCGGGGAGATGAAAGTACAGACAAGGGTTGGAAACAGTAGGGAGGAGACTGGAACGCGAGGAGATTAGTGGAGATAACTACAGTGATAGTGTTCGCACTCTGTGTTTTACTATGCTGGATTAGTGTTTGTTTATTTGCCGCGCTCATGTCAGCAACGGGGACAGGGAGAGAGGGAAAGAGATGAGAGAGAGAGAGAGTGAGGGAGAGAGGAATGAGAGCGGACCGAGAACTCGTGGTGGAACACCGCATGAAAAAAATAAGAAAAAACAGACATTTTCATTATTTTCCGGGATAATAGAGACACAGAGGGGCCACTGCGGCAGGAACCGGGGACAAATAAAAGAGACGGCCAATCAACGTGCAGCAGCAGCAGCAGCAGCAAGCTGGTATCCGTCTGATTCCTTAAAGCGCCGGCCGGCCAGCTGCGAGGCGGCTCCAGCACGGCGAGTCGCACGTGATGGAAAAGCAGATCGGAGAGAAAACAGCGAGGAGGCGGGCGAGCAAGCGGGCGAGCAAGTGGGCGAGCGAGGCCCGACAAGTCAGTTTTGGTGGTCAAGTCCTTCTCAGCTCAGCCCTGCAGTTTCCCAAGGCTTTGGCGGTAAGTGGAGGGGTGTGTGTGTGTGTGTGTGTGTGAGGGGGGTTGAGGTTGGGGGGGTGAGAGGGGCTTTAAGCAGGTGGCACATGATTGGCTGGCATCAGGAGACCAAACGCCGCTGGGCCGCCTGCACGTCCTGGCAGTCGCACAAATTTTTAGACTTTGCTGCTTTTGCGGATAAAGGACGGCAGCGGCGAGGGGAAGAATAAAAAAGAAAAAGAAAATCAAGTTTGTCCTGCGCTTCAACGTCTCGCTGTATTTGTCTCCACCAGAGCGGAGACACTCCCTCTCACTCTCTCACTCTGTCATCTTGAAAGCAGCTTTTCTGAGGCCGTCAAGTCCTTCTTGGGCCACTTCTTTCTTCGTCCGCGTCTCATTTTTTAAAACGTGCATCATGCAGAGTCAGGAGACAAAGAGCGATTTTTTTCTTTTTTTTTTTTTCTGTTTACCAGGCCGAGCGATGAGGGCAGCAGCCAATTTCTGTGATTTACACACTTAGAACCCAGCTTCAGGGGGTGGGGGGGTGGACGAGCGAGCAATCAGTTGCTGCATTCTGAGGTGAGAGAGAGAGAGAGAGAGAGAGAGAGAGAGAGAACCACTGCATCCACATGCATGGGTTGCAGGCTGCTTTGCATTGGTTGGCAAGCGTATGAAGACAGTTTCTGCTTTCTGCAGTCTACGTCAGTCTGTTTGTGAGGCGCTTTTCAGGGTTTGATTATGACATCTGATATTGTTTTGTTTTTTATGAGTTCAAAAGAACTTAGTCACTCGTCCCAAACAACAGGTCCTCTGACAGCAACACATTTTAGCAAACACGGCAGAGCAGAGCAGAGCAGAGCAGAGCAGACGAGTGGGAGTTCCTGTTGCCAGCAGTGGTCCCAGAGCACCGAGCCATGCTTTGATGCTCCTCTTGTGGTTACAAATCAAGAAGCAGAGTGAAAGTGGCAGCAGCTGCAAAGTGGAGCAACACAGTGACAGAGTTGGTGAGTTATTGAGAATTGTAGAGGTGGGAAAAAAGTGACAGACCGAAAAACAACAACAAAAACATTACAGACACTTCAGTCATGGATAAATAAAAACTGACTGCACATCTTTCAAGGTTTACTTGTCCTTTTTACATTTTAATAATTCACCACCACCAATATTTTGTGAAATCTCGAGTGTCTCTTACTTTTACTTTGATTTTTTTTTTTTAATTCCAGGTAAAAACATGTTTTTAATTTATCTCATCTTGCAGATCGGTTTCCGTTCTTTCCACAAGGCCACTGCAAGTTTTTTTTCCCCCCACCTCTCTCTTTTCAAGTGGATTTTATACTTAACTATTTTGATTTATTTGTGACTTGCTCTCACTTAAAAAGTCAAAGAGGTAAAGTGGGTGCAGGCCTGCGTTTACACCTCGGATCCCTTTGAAGAGATAGAAACTGACTGGCAAAGCGCACGAGGAATCAAAAAAAGGAGAAAAAAAAGATTAAAGTAGCATCGCTCCCACTTGGCAGCCAATTTTTGTGCTTGCACATTCCAAGGTTTTTCTTTTTTTTTTGTTGCTTGCCAAAAGCTTTTTTAGAACGAAGGTCATTGAGCACAATGGGCAAATTGATGGTCCCTTCAGAGCAGCAGAGTTTCTTCATAAACACTCCGGAGGTGCGAGCCAGCTTTAGGGTTCAGTTATAGCTTCAAAAGCACTTGAAGTAAACAAACAGTTCGGAGGCTATTACTTCCAAATGAACAGTTAATTATAAGAACAGGTGGAGACAACGTCCTCTTGGAATCAGGTTTAACGCATAATGACGAAATTATGTTACGTGGAACATGGGCCAAATTCAGACCCGGTCACTGTTTTTCTTCTTCTTCTTCTCGTCATGAGCTGAGCTGCATGGTGGAGTGAAGGAGCTGTGTGGCTGTCCCAGACAGACTCTGTCTGCATCATCACTAAATCAAAGTTTCACTCTGGGCCACGGCGGGGGAAGAAATTGGACAGTTTGGCGTGACTTCATGCAAACTGTCTGAAAAAACACCCCGCTTGCAATCTGACATTGAACAAATATCGACAGGAAGTCTAAGGAGGTGGCGGAGGAGAGCGATGGCGACGCCTCTGCTGCTTCCTGCTCTTCCCACGGAGTTAAGTTTGTGCTGATTCGTGTTTCACAAGTCCAATGCTGATATATTGTTGAGTGCTAACTGCAGACTAATCCATGGCTGACGTTGCACAGAGACCCAGGAGGACTTTAACAACGTTTTCTGGCTGTCACAGTTAAGATGTCGGGGGGGAAAAAACCCCCCAAAGAACCTCAGACTGAAAAGCCTCCGCTGTGTTTGTCTGGTCACGGCGAAAGTCGTAGTCTGTCTCGTCAAACGCCACCGACTGGAAACGCTGCGATTTATGGCACTGAATGATTTGAAGCTCACCGCAGATGGTGAGAGAAGGATGGAAAACAGAAAGATGCCAAACAACGAACCCTGAAATGAATTCTAGTTTGTGTGAATACGGGTGCCAGTGTGTTTGTCGTGAAGCAGACAGCGCAGCCAACATCGGAGAAAATGTCAAAATATGAAAGAAGAAAAAGATTCCTGGATCCAGACCAACAAACTCATCACTTTCTTCTTGGCAAGCTGAGTTTCCAACCAGACTAGTACGTGTTCTGCAATATGTAATGAAATTCCAAGCAAACAAATTGGACCAAAACAGCAACAAGAAACAAAACAAACAAAAACAACAACAACCTGCTCCACTGAGTGAACGACTGTGTGCAGGCCAGAATGAGTGATGAGAAATTAGGCATTTTCTAACAATAGCAGTAATAAAATTAAAATTAAAAGTTCCTGCTTGGTTCCCCTTTGATGTCTGCTGAAACACTATTTTGTAAATGTGTTGTGTGTGATTTCTTTTCTGACCTATTAATCCTGGTTTCTGTTACATCGCAGTAAACAGACTCTGTATGCAAACTGGTGGAACAACTAAACAAAATTAACAAAAAAAACAACAACAACAACAACAACAAACAGTCAATCAATTTGCATTGGATTTGAACGTGTTGTCAGTAACTAGAGGAACACGATCAATCCGGAGCTGTTTACTGGGCCCCCTGGGTTCTGCAGACCTGCTCTTCAGCTTCACTGAACTTTAAACCAGCAGTCGGAGTCGATACGCACGACAGGAGCTGTTTTCATGGAATGAGGAGTTCATGGTGGGTTTTGGTACTTTTGCGTTTTGGGGTAGTTTGCGTTTCTGACAAGTCACCAACCTTTTTGAACCCGAGAGCTCCTTCATGGCTACTGAGTCATACGAAGGGCAACTAGTTTGCTACACTCATTTGAAATAACACATTTTCTCAGTTAGCCTTTAGTTATATCCATCCATCCATTTTCCATACCCGCTTCTTCTCATGTGGTCTTTGGGGGCAACCTGGTGCCCATGCGCACCGTATTGGACATTATTGGAACATACAATGCAATATAATACAACCGATCAATCCATCAAGACAGGATCCAGCGGTTCATCATGGAATAAGGTCATAATTAAAAACCTGACCAATCGGAGAAACGACTGACTACTGCATTGAAACATCAGTTGTGTTGCGGTCGCTGCGCTCGACACAAACAGTGTTTGTCCTGGCTAATAAAAACCGGTTCCATCAGATGGAGGCTGCAACCATTGGCTCACCACATTACGGCCACATCAAATGGCAGAAACAGACATAGATTCCATACAGCAGGCTGACGGCTGCCGCTCTCCCCAGAGCCGCCTCAGTAACGGTCGTGATTTATAGGACGTGGGACACTTAAACTATACAGCGTAATGTTGCTGCTCCGCCCTGCACAACAAATCTACGCCGTTTCACCAGCGATGCCGAAGCCGCCGCTGCCTCCGCGACCCAACCCCCCACTCTCCCCCACCCCCCCTGGTTCTCCGCCATCCGTCTGCCTCTGTGCCGGAGGTGCCGCTTGCTATTTGGATGATTTAGTCCGAGAGGGAGAAAGGGATTTCATTAGCTGTTTACCTGAGGGCCTCTGGTACCTGTGGTGCTGTAAGGCAGCTTTATTAAAAAGAAGAAAAAAAAGAACACGCACAAAAAAGAAGCGAGCGAACCCCGTATTCGTTTGTGGCAGGCGGAGGAGCGCAGCGGCTCGGCAGGGGCAGAGCTTCACCTGGTGCGCCTGGCTAAAGGTTCTGCTCCTCGGGGTTTCCGGGCCCCCACCTCAGAGGCCCCGCCATGCTCACAGCGCAGCCGGCGTGGATGGATTTATATTCCGGGACACGGCGATGATGAGCGAAAAGGATCAGCGGGGTCAGGGAACATTTTCAGACACCATCCCCTGATCCTCCCCGTTTGCAGGCATCATGTCTGGGAATGAAGGGGATCAGCGGCAGGTTCGGCTCCGCTGCGAGTCGCAGGTTAGATACCTTCTAGAGACTGGAAGGAAAACTCTGACACTGCCTTATTAAAAAAAACAAAGGAAAAAACATAAAACAAAATCAGTGGGGAGAAAAATTCAGGTTGTGTTGAGGATGTGAACTTTTCATTTCTAGGGTGATAAAAGAGAAGAGAATTTGAAAGACAAAAATTGGAGTGTTGATAATGCAAAAGTATCAAAAGGAGTTAAAAGAAGAACTTTTCCCAGTCAGGTTATATGAGAAAATGAGAGTGAAGCGAAATGAGACCCTGGAGACCCTGAAGACCTTCAGTCGATGGGAATGTGGAACTGCTGACGCTGCCAAGACTGCAGGTGGAAAAGAGCTTGAGAAATACTTTAACGTGAGGTTATGTCAAACGTGTTAAAATATATATTAATGAGTGGATTTGAGAGAGCCGTGGCCCTGAGCTCAGGAAGAAGCGGGTATTGAAAATGGACGGGTGGATGGATTTGAGGGAGTAAAGTCAGGTGTCAAATGTGCATTTCCTGCGTGAAGACTATTTTTTTCTTCTTCTTCAGCCTGGAGGAAGTTCTGCAACCACACCCCTGTTTTCAGATCATCGCTCGGAGCTCCTCCGTTGAGTGAGACGCTCTATTCTTTTTCAGAAGCCTCCACAACAGCAGCGGTGGAAAAAACAAACAAACACACCGAGCGGAATCAGAAAGCTTTTTTTCCCTCCCTCTCCACCCTGAGCGAAAATTAATCAAACACGGATCGTCGGCGGAGAGATCTCCCCCCTCTGGCAGCGTTTCATAATGAAGCGGCGGTATTTGTTCGCCTGTCAACCTGCAATAAGTGGCGCGATTAATCAAGCTTATCTTTGTAACGTCAGCTTTAATCAACAGCGCTTTGGCACGTTCGCCGCCCTTTGACATCATTTGTATGCATGCAGTCGGCTGCCTGCTCCCGGAGACAGCTGTGGATATAATGGAGGGCGGGGGCGCACGCGCACACACGCTCGCTCGCGCAGGACACACACATACACACACACACCTGCTGCAGATGCAAACACACAAGCGCGCAGTTCACGGGCGCTGGCATATATTTCCTGTGCGTCGACACGCCGTCACGCTCCCACGTGCACCTCTAAACACCCGCGCAGGGCCGACATCAAGCGGGAAGAAACACGCGGCTGCATGTTTTCTAAACTCGTGCGCGCCCACATATCCCGTGCAGGCGCGCGCGGCGAATAAAGGTATGAAAGCGGGTGAAAGAGAAGTGGAGTGAAAGCGAGCGGAAGGGAGCGGAGCGGAGCTCTGGAGGAGTGGGGGGGGGAGCGATGGGAGTCGGAGGAGACGTGAAGATGAGCAGGAAGAGCTGTGATGGGTTTTTCCTCTTTTGCCTTGTTGCTTTCAGGAGGAGACAGACTCAGGTTGAGCATTGCGGCGCACTCTTCATTTTCACTTCACCGTCTGTGTAACTCCAAAATACTGCGAGTCAAAACAAAACAACAGCAACAACAACAACCAAAACCTACGGAAGCAGAAGAATCCCAGACTGACAGGCACCAGTTTGTGTGTGTGTTTTTCTGACAAAGCAGATGGAATGTTGCCAAAATTGGGCATTTCACTGAGACGCTGCTTGGACTGGGAAGGACCTCTGAGGGGAGGAAAAGAAAGAGGAGTTTTGTGAAAAACTCTTTGAAAACCTCGATAATCAATACCGGAAAAATCAGTTTGAAAAGTGTTTATTCTGTATTTCAATCGAGCACTTTTGAAAGTTTGGGAAGATGAAGCCACATTCACACTGGTGGTGGTAAGCTACATGTGTAGCCACAGCTGGCCTGGGGCAGACTGATGGAAGCGTGGCAGCCAATCTGCGCCAAGCGGCCCCTCCGACCACCACCAGCCAACATCCACTCACATTCATCTGAGGCAATTAAGTGTCTTGCCCAAGCACACAACAGCAGACTGGGATGGAGCAGGATCTGAACCACCAACCTTTCAGTCAGTGGACAACCTGCTCCACCACCTGAGCTACAGTCGGCCATTCTGTACATCCTAACTCCTCGCCGCCGAAGGAGCCGCTCCACATGCTGCTACTGCCGCACCGTCACGGCTTTAACGCCGCCGTTACGCAACAACTCTCACGGCTCCGCTTGCGTTTGGACGGCGGCCACAACAAGGCTGTGCGACGCCGCTGCATCTTGTCGAACAAATAAACAAGCGAGCTGAGTAAGCCGATACCCCCTCCACCCACCACCACCACAATCAACCACCCCTCCCCCGCATCGGGCCGAGAGCCAAGTCCTGCATTGCACTTTAAGTAAAGTTCTCCGACTCCTGAAACCATTCCAAGATTTTTCCCTTTGACGGGAAGACGGAAAAGAGAAGAGACAGACGGAGGCGTCCCGGAAAAAAGCGTCGCTCTTCTCCTCCTCCTCCTCCTCCTCCTGCAAGACTTCCTCCCGGGCGGCGGCGGGGGGAGAGATAACGCTGAGTGACAGCAGGCGGCCCGGTGGAAAGGTTGCTGTGGAGGCCCGTCACTCTGGGAGAGGCCTCGGAGCTGCAGCAGCCACGATAGGGCGAGAGTCCTGGGAGGCCTCCTCCGTTCCTGTCTGATGCTCCCGAAACACACAAAAACACACACACACACACACGCACACACACACACACACACACTCTTCCGGTCGCTGAGGGAGAGCCAGAGATTACAGGAGGTGAGTTGGAGTCGCAGCTGGAGCTGAAATGTTTCCCTCTTAGATTCCGACATTTCTTGTTTTTTTTTTCACTGCTGGCGTCGCCGCCCTCAACGCCCCCCTCCCCACGGCGACCTTTGCCTCTGACCTTCCGCAAACCTCCCACCTGCTGCTCCTCCTCCTCCTCCTCCTACTGCTCCCTCCGTCTCCTTCCCTTTGGCCTCCCTCACACAGCTGAGGGTCACCTCTCTGGCTCCGCCCCCTCTCCTTCCTCGCCGCTTCCCCCCGCCTGCGGTCCTGCCTCCCATCTTCCTCTTCCTCTTCCTCTTCCTCTTCCTTCCTGCGGCTCTCAGCCCGGAGTGGTGAAAAACCTCCTGGCTGTCACTTCACCTCCCTCACCGCCCACCGTGCCTCACCCACCTCCTTCCCCTCGCCCTCCTGTCAATCTACCTTCTTAGGTGACCCACTTAGAGAGAGAGAGAAAGAGAGAGAGAGAGGGAGAGAGAGAGAGACCCCCCCTACCCCCTCCCCCCCGCCACCACCCATCTTTGATCCGTTCTCTCCCTCCACTCTTTGTGTCGGTTGATTAGCCGCTGTGCCATTTCTGTGCTTTTTGCACGCTGGAGCACACACACACACACACACACACACACACACACACACGTCACCTGTCGGTGTGCCTGACCTATTTCCACCTTGTTCTCTCACAACACACTGGTTTACACAGAACAGACTGTCTGCGGCGTTTATGCGTCCTTCTTTTTTTCGTTCTTTTTTTTTTTAAATGATCATTTTTAGCAATGTGTGCAACTGGCGTTGCTTGCGTGGGTCAACTTTTCTCAACTTGTCCTCCTGCTGAAGATCTCGGCCACCCGATTCCTCAAACCAACCTGACGCCTCGCAGCTCTGCCTGCCCCCTGGTGGCGACCCCATGGAAATGAAACTCCACATACATCATCTCTCTCTCTCTCTCTCTCTCTCTTTCTCTCTCTCTCTCTCTCTCTCTCTCTCTCTCTCTCTCTCTCTCTCTCTCTCTCTCTCTCTCTCTCTCTCTCTCTCTCTCTCTCCTTCCCTCCGCTCTCCCTCGCCACGGCCATCTTCATCCCACCACTAAATCCTCACGCGTGGGTGAAACGCAAAGGATCATGGGATGCAAAAGGGATCCCAAGTCCTGGCCTCCCACGCTGCCATCCCCGATCAGAGATAATCAATTCCGGACAGAGGAGACACCTGCTGCGCTCCGGAGTTATTGCTTTAATAAGGACAGGCTGCTTACCCACGTCTTTATATGGCTTCAGTAAACACTGCGGCTAATTTTATGGAACTGTTATTAAATGGGAAGCGTGGGCAGGCTGCCGTCACACTGCTCACATAAAGCCGACTGCTGCAGGTCCGACCGGGGCCGTATAGTGTCCACACCGACACTGAGGCTTTACTTAAACACAACATCACACCTCCAAGAAAAAACATATTAAAAAAAACAAAACATTCATGGCAGCAGATCATCGAGCATCGCAATAGGATCAAAAACAGCAAATTTGGTTTCAACCGTAAAAAGAAAAAAAAAAAACCCTCTCCACTCAGGAAAGCCTGTTGTGTCGTCTATTGTAACATGACTCCTCTTCGATAGCCGGATCGGACATTTATTTGGTTTTATTTGGTCGCGGAGGGACAGCCTGAAACTTCACAAAGCCGTTAACCTGCCGCCATTTCTCCTTGACTCATTTTGGTCTTTTTTTTTTTTTTTTGCTTTGCTTCGGCGATGTCAGCTGCCTCTTTTGTGCTGATTCGGGACGACGAGGTGAATGAGAGCGAGAAAGAGAGGTCGTGGGGGAGGGGAGGGGTAGATGGAGCGCTGATCTTTTTCCCTTCGTCTGGCCCTTTCTTTGTGCGTCGATGGCAGGAGAGAAAAGGCAAAGATGGAGAGGAGCTGGAGAGGGAGAGGTCATTACCTGCTCTGCAGACTGGAGGGCAATGAGGAGAAGGCTGTCGGTTGTCCGGTCACATGGACCTTTTCACTCCACTTATTTATATAACCTGAAGCACATTACACAGAAAAACAAACTGACACAAACAGCACCCTTCGCTTATTGAGCGGGACAAAGTAAAAAAAGGCAGATGGGAGCGATCTCACCCTCTACTGTGTTTTGGAAGCACCCCCCCTCGCCCTCCCTCTTACACAATGAATAATGGTTGTGAAGAGATCGTTAGCACAAAGAAAAAGCCTGCACTCATTAGTCTGTGTTTGAGTTCTAACATTCACTGGGAGTCGAGGCGGAAGGATTTAAACTTCATCTTCCTTTGCCGCCTTGTTTCCTGCTTTATTTGCACTTTCTTTCTTCCACACCTGCACCTTTGCAGCTACTGCCGATCACCTGATCAACCCCCCTAAAAAGACGGTGTAATGGGGTGAAGGTTGAAGGTGGGCGAGGTATCCACATTTGTGTGCACAGGCCACCGTAGCTCACTGGCCAACTTCAGGAGGGGGAGGGAAAATGAAAGACGCTGCATTCTGAAATTGCACTTGATGTCAAGTTCAAAATCTCTGAATATTACACGCTTCACCTTTAAATAGTGGCTGCCCTGCATATTTCAAACTCGTCTCCCAAGTCATGAGCGCAGCTCTTTGACGTGAATGTCATGAACGCACCGTTTTGTGTTTGTTCGGCGTGACTGAGACGCATTATGCGCCGCGGTGAAGAAAACGGCTACTTAGCAGCAAGCAGTTCAGGTTACGATGGTAAGAATATTAATTTCCGACTCTGCCCTCTTAAACTTTCCCTCCTCTCGGCGGGATGTTTGTATGCAGCCGCCGTGGTGCCGTCTGGCCCCTTGCTCCGCCTGGCTGCCTCTCGCCTCCTCCTGGCGACGTCTAAACTATCGGGCACATGCCGGGACATTTCCACGCTCCACCTCCGTCGGCCCCGTTTCCGTCTCCCCCCTCTGTGTTCATGCATAAGAATGTGCGTTTGTGTGCAGCCGCCCAGACAAAGCACTTATGGAAATAGCGCCGCTCCCTTGTCTCTC